>NC_092245.1:7170322-7451417 GCF_036320965.1 Panulirus ornatus | reverse complement strand
TCTGTTTCCTTGCGCTACCTCGCAAACGTGGGAGACAGTGACAAAGCAAAAAAAAAAAAAAAAAAAAAAAAAAAATATATATATATATATATATATATATATATATATATATTTATCATTATTATTATTATTATACTTTGTCGCTGTCTCCCGCGTTTGCGAGGTAGCGCAAGGAAGCAGAGGAAAGAATGGCCCAACCTGCCCACATACACATGTATATACATACATGTCCACACACGCACAATATACATACCTATACATCTCAATGTACACATATATATACACACACAGACATATACATATATACACATGTACATAATTCATAGTCTGCCTTTATTTGTTCCCATCGCCACCTCGCCACACATGGAATAACAACCCCCTCCCCCCTCATGTGTGCGAGGTAACGCTAGGAAAAACACCAAAGGCCCCATTCGTTCACACTCAGTCTCTAGCTGTCATGTAATAATGCACCGAAACCACAGCTCCCTTTCCACATCCACGCCCCACACACTTTGCATGGTTTACCCCAGACGCTTCACATGCCCTGGTTCAATCCATTGACAGCACGTCGACCCCGGTATACCACATTGTTCCAATTCACTCTATTCCTTGCACGCCTTTCACCCTCCTGCATGTTCAGGCCCTGATCACTCAAAATCTTTTTCACTCCATCTTTCCACCTCCAATTTGGTCTCCCACTCCTCCTCGTTCCCTCCACCTCTGACACATATATCCTCTTGGTCAATCTTTCCTCACTCATTCTCTCCATGTGCCCTAACCATTTCAAAACACACTCTTCTGCTCTCTCAACCACACTCTTTTTATTTCCACACATCTCTCTTACCCTTACGTTACTTACTCGATCAAACCACCTCACACCACATATTGTCCTCAAACATCTCATTTCCAGCACATCCACCCTCCTGTGCACAACTCTATCCATAGCCCACACCTCGCAACCATACAACATTGTTGGAACCACTATTACTTCAAACATACCCATTTTTGCTTTCTGAGATAATGTTCTTGACTTCCAAACATTCTTCAAGGCTCCCAGAATTTTCGCCCCCTCCCCCACCCTATGATTCACTTCCGCTTCCTTGGTTCCATCCGCTGCCAGATCCACTCCCAGATATCTAAAACACTTCACTTCCTCCAGCTTTTCTCCATTCATACTTACCTCCCAATTGACTTGACCCTCAACCCTACTGTACCTAATAACCTTGCTCTTATTCACATTTACTCTTAACTTTCTTCTTTCACACACTTTACCAAACTCAGTCACCAGCTTCTGCAGTTTCTTACATGAATCAGCCACCAACGCTGTATCATCAGCGGACAACAACTGACTCACTTCCCAAGCTCTCTCATCCACAACAGACTGCATACTTGCCCCTCTTTCCAAAACTCTTGCATTCACCTCCCTAACAACCCCATCCATAAACAAATTAAACAGCCATGGAGACATCACACACCCCTGCCGCAAACCTACATTCACTGAGAACCAATCACTTTCCTCTCTTCCTACACGTACACATGCCTTACATCCTCGATAAAAACTTTTCACTGCTTCTAACAACTTGCCTCCCACACCGTATATTCTTAATACCTTCCACAGAGCATCTCTATCAACTCTATCATATGCCTTCTCCAGATCCATAAATGCTACATACAAATCCATTTGTTTTTCTATGTATTTCTCGCATATATACATATATATATATATATATATATATACACAAACATATACATATATGTTTGTGTATATAATTCATACTTGCTGCCTTTATTCATTCCTGTCACCACCCCGCCACACATGAAATGACATGAAAGAGAAACTAGGGAAAACGGGTGCAACGATGGAGTGTGGCGGTGAGATAGTGTTGCTAGTGGCCAACCTGTTTGTGAATGATTCTGTGTTGTTTGCAGAGAGTGAGGAGGAGTTGGAGAAGGTCGTAAGTGTGTTTTATGATGTGTATAAGCATAGGAAATTGAAGGTTTATGCAAGTAAAAGTGAAGTGATGGTTTTTGAAAGGAAACTGATTGAAAGTATAGGTTTTGTAAAGCCATATAGAGAGAAAGAAGAAAGTGTACTAAATTGTGCTGTGAATATGGGAGAAAAAGACTGGAAGAAGTGAGGGAATATAAGTATCTGGGAGCTGTCGTAGGTAAGTGTGGTGATACGAAAGGAGAGATGAGGGAGAGAGTAGTACAGGGTAGAAGAGTCATTGAGTTCCTGAATAGAATAATCAAGGGTAACAGTAACAGAGGTCAAGAATCTAGGCTGTGAAAAAGCTATTTGAGAAGAGCATGTGATGTGACTAAATGGAATGAAGAAAGAAATGAAAGAGGGTATGAAAGATGTGGTATGGTAAGGATTGCAAAGGGATTGAATTATGTTGTAGTATAATGGGTGAAACGTAATACTTTGAGATGGTTTGGGCATGTGGAAAGGATGCAATACTGGGAGTTTACAGGGAGCATGTATGATAGTACAATTAAAGGGGTTGGTGTGAGTGGAAGACTACCTGTGACATGGGCAAATAGGGTGGAGGGAGAGAAGCAGAGGAAGAATGTGTGGAATGGTTAAATGGGGGAAGCATGTAAGGACAAGGATAAGTGGAGACTCTTTTGCTGTGGCCACCCCTTGATGGGAGTTCCCTGATGGAATGGGCATCAGAGATATAGATAGATAGATACACAATATACTTCCTCGGCATCACTACACTTGGCATTTTCACTTGGATGCTTGCTTGATGCCACTTTAAAAACAAAATAACTCAAGCCATAGAAATATATAAGAAAAGCACAGAGCTCTACAGCCTCAACTCCAAATAGTATAAGAATGACAATGCAATGGCTTGGGCCACAGCAGCACATGGAAAATGGAGCAGCAACCTTCAGAAATCGTAACTGCATAGACATTCAATTTGAATGTTTTTGGACCATGGGCATTCAGCCTGGAGATCTGTAGTGTCTTCATTCCCCATATAATATCCTGCCTTCTCCTTACTTCTGATCCTACTGTAACAACAGCCACATCTCCCTTCCCATCACCTTCAATAAGTTCCTTAAAATAGCGATTCCATCTTTGTCACAAACATGTTTCCAGACTTGTCTTGTAAACTTCGCACATAAACCTTCCATACATATATTGTCAACCGCCTTCTAAACTAACTTGTTATTCCCCCTTGGGAGTAAAACCATCCTGCTATATGACCAGAAATGTCACATACATTGTGATATGGAGATCATTTCAGTCAACATCACTCTCTGTTAATCAGACATACAAAAACTTGACAGCTTTTCAAAGAAATTATCTAAGAGCGGCAAATGCAATAGAGCTGATCTTATCTATGTCAGCATATCTAAAAGGTTGTTATATTTACGACCAGTGGTTCATATGTTCACATCATTACATTCAGGTAAAAGGTATTTTGTGAAATAAAGATTTTTTCATACATGCCATAAGGACACTAAAAAATACAGTAAATTCATTACATTTTATTTCACAGTAAATTTGATAATACGTACAAAATTTCTTAGTTCCTTTAATCACAGTTCTATACATTACAAAAGTTGGTTCTTTATCTTTGTTACCAACAAAACTGTTCCTTATTCAAAGTTAGAAATATATATTTACTTAGCCCTTCATTTACATTCACATAGGTCAGTAGCTATATACTCTTATCAGAGATAGATAAGAGTAAGAAATACAGAGTAACTAGTACTTTAATCATAGTTATATATAATGGATGATACCTTATCTTGATTATAAACACAGTACAGCAGCTGCCACCAGCAGATAAGCAGGGACATACCCAGTATCATTTAGAGGTGGGAATTATTCTTATGGTGGCAAAAATATGAGATAGAGTGTAATGATGTAAATAAATTGTATTGAAGAGACCTAACTTATGGCAATTAGCTTAATAAAAGTCTTAAAGTTATGTCTTCAAAGGCATCAGCACTCATATAAGTAACTTTCTGAGAGTAGAGAGCGACTTCCCTTAAAGTGAGTTGTCCAAAAACTTCTATAATCCTCAAAGAAAATTATATGTGATGTTTTTCATTGATATACTTCCATATATTTATAATATATATAGAGAGGCATAAGTTTGTTGAGTATTCCTGGGAAATCATATGCAAGGATATCAATTGACAGAGTAAAGGCATGTACAGAGCATCAGATTGGGGAAGAGCAGTGTGGTTTCAGAAGTGGTAGAGGATGTGTGGATCAGGTGTTTGCTTTGAAGAATGCATGTGAGAAATACTTGGAAAAACAGATGGATTTGTGTGTAGCCATTTATGGATCTGGAGAAGGCATATGATAAGCTTGATAGAGAGGCTTTGAGGTAAGTTTTAAGAGTATATGGTGTGGGAGGTAAGATGTTAGAAGCAGTGAAAAGTTCTTACCAAGGATTTAAGATATGTGTACGAGTAGGAAGAGAGGAAAGTGATTGGTTCCCAGTGAGTGTCGATTTGTGGCAGGGGTGCATGGTCTCATGGTTGTTTAATTTGTTTATGGATGAGGTAGTTAGGGAGGTGAATGCAAGAGTTCTGGAGAGTGGAGCAAGTATGAAGTCTTGTTGTGGATGAGAGGGCTTGGGAAGTGTCAGTTGCTGTTCACTGATGATACAGCGCTGGTAGCTGATTTGGGTGAAAAACTGCAGAAGTTGGTGACTGAGTCTGGTAAAGTGTGTGAAAGAAGAAAGCTGAGAGTAAATGTGAATAAGAGCAAGGTTATTAGGTTCAGTAGGGTTGAGGGACAAGTAAATTGGGAGGTAAGTTTGAATGGAGAAAAGCTGGAGGAAGTGAAGTGTTTTAGATATCTGAGAGTGGATTTAGCTGCAGATGGAACCATGGAAGCAGAAGTGAGTCGCAGGGTGGGGGAGGGGGCAAAGGTTCTGGGAGCACTGAAGAATGTGCGGTAGGCGAGAACGTTATCTCGGAGAGCAAAACCGAGCTGTAGATAAGGTTGTGCGGAGGAGGGTGGATGTGTTGGAAATGAAATGTTTGATGACAATATGTGGTGTGAGGTGGTTTGATCGAGTAAATAATGAAAGGGTAAGAGGGATAAGTGGTAATAAAAAGAGTGTGGTTGAGAGAGCAGAAGAGGGTGTTTTGAAATAGTTTGGACATATGGAGAGAATGAGTGAGGAAAGATTGACAAAGAGGATATATGTGTCAGAGGTGGAGGGAAGAAGGTGAAGTGGGAGACCAAATTGGAGGTGCAAGGATGGAGTGAAAAAGATTTTGAGTGATTGGGGCCTGAACATTGAGGAGGGTGAAGGGCATGCAAGGAATAGAGTAAATTGGAACGATGTGGTATACTGGGGCCAATATGCTATCAATGGATTGAACCAGGGCATGTGAACTGTCTGGGGTAAACCTTGGAAAGTTTTGTGGGGCCTGGATGTGAAAAGGAAGCTGTGGTTTTGGTGCATTAAACATGAAAGCTACAGACTGAGTGTGAACATTTGTGGCCTTTTTTGTCTTTTCCTAGCACTGCTTTGTGTGGGGCAGATGCTATTTTCATGTGTGGTGGGGTGGCGACGGGAATGGATGAAGGCAGCAAATAGGAATATGTACATGTGTATTATGTATATTTCTGAGTATGTATATGTTATGTATACGTTGAAATGTATAAGTATGAATATATGCGTGTGTGGGCGTTATTGTATATACACGTGTACATGGGTGGGATGGGCCATTCCTCGTCTGTTTCTTGCACTACCTCCCTGACACAGGAGACAGCGATTAAGTATAAGTATAAAAACATTTATAATATTATCTAATGAAGAAAATTTATGAATAACTGAAGACTGAGCTTAAACCTTTCAGTGCCATGGTCCTTGATTGAAGCAAGCCTAGAAAGGTGTCATCAATCAAAGCAAGTGCTTTCCCACCACAAGTTCCATTCTATGTATGCTATGCTGGCCATAGGTGGCAACCCAAACAAAGCATGAGTCATTGAAGCTACCTTGAGGCCTCAGCAACTCAAAAGTGACCTAGGAGGTGCGTATGCACATTTTCTAGGCACATGCAACATCTTAGGTAACTAGAGCTGTGCCCCTATTGCAAAGCACCCTTACTTAGAACTGGCCTGTTTAGTAAATAGCATGCTTTTCCAAAACTACAAGTGCTTAACTCATCATTCATAGGAAAAAAAATAGTTTTGATACTTTTTCTGCAAACACACACACAACCAGATTACATATACTGTATTAGCACCAAAGTTACAATACTACTGTCCATAGCTTTTCAATCATACATCTAAGGTTTACAGAGCTACTCCCTACTAGTAACTATAGTTTAAAACTGAATTACATAAGTGTCACTGGGCACAATGAAAGAGAGTTATGATGTTGGAGGTATATATGCTGGTTGGTGAGCATGTCTATCAGGAAACAAAAATACCATCAAGAAAACAGGAATAACAGTTCAGTGTATGACCACAACTACAGTGTTCACAAAAACTTTATCCACCTTCTCATATATTTCCTAAGGAGATGTCACACTTACATTTTAATACTTTGTCGTCTCTCCTTTGGCTTTGATTACCACCTGCAGATGTCTGGGTATAGAACTGCTTCCATGTTTTGGGTTCATAGGGTCTTGATCTCTTGAATGAGGTGGGTTACTGATGAAATGTTGCAGGAAGCAGCCACCTGATCATGCCTTTGGAGTGCCTGGAGTGCCTAAAAATCTCAAGTATACCCACATTTTCCTGTTTCCAGGTGGAAATTCAGGCTTCTACCTTCATAGAAATGGAAGAGCCAGGCATTTTGAAGCACTAGTGGGAGAATTGAAGCATCCAGAAGCCAAATTCCCAACATGAAATGGAAACCTGGAAGAGTAAAGAAAGAGCATCCTTCCCTCAAGACAGCCAGAGGCATACCAAGACAGTTTGCTAGTGCTCATATCATTAGAAACAGCAACCAGATGTACAATGATTTCACCCTGAAAGCACAATATGCTTGTACCCACTATAAGCTTTAGTCGTGCATCACCTTTGGAAATATACAAGGACTAGAAACTTTTTTGTGGGCATTGTAATTATGACTTTAAAGGGTTTAAGTGCTTAGTGGTTATTTGTGCAATGAATGACACAGCCTCATCATAGGTGACCTTTCACTTGTGGAGTTATCATTTATAGTTGGAGTCTGAACATTAATTTGTTTCAAATCTCACCTACACACACACACATACACACATATATATATATATATATATATATATATATATATATATATATATATATATATATATATATATATATTTTTTTTTTTTATACCTCGTCGCTGTCTCCCGCGTTTGCGAGGTAGCGCAAGGAAACAGACGAAAGAAATGGCCCAACCCCCCCCATACACATGTACATACACACGTCCACACACGCAAATATACATACCTACAGAGCTTTCCATGGTTTATCCCGGACGCTTCACATGCCTTGATTCAATCCACTGACAGCACGTCAACCCCTGTATACCACATCGCTCCAATTCACTCTATTCCTTGCCCTCCTTTCACCCACCTGCATGTTCAGGCCCCGATCACACAAAATCCTTTTCACTCCATCTTTCCACCTCCAATTTGGTCTCCCTCTTCTCCTCGTTCCCTCCACCTCCGACACATATATCCTCTTGGTCAATCTTTCCTCACTCATTCTCTCCATGTGCCCAAACCACTTCAAAACACCCTCTTCTGCTCTCTCAACCACGCTCTTTTTATTTCCACACATCTCTCTTACCCTTACGTTACTTACTCGATCAAACCACCTCACACCACACATTGTCCTCAAACATCTCATTTCCAGCACATCCATCCTCCTGCGCACAACTCTATCCATAGCCCATGCCTCGCAACCATACAACATTGTTGGAACCACTATTCCTTCAAACATACCCATTTTTGCTTTCCGAGATAATGTTCTCGACTTCCACACATTCTTCAAGGCCCCCAGAATTTTCGCCCCCTCCCCCACCCCATGATCCACTTCCGCTTCCATGGTTCCATCCGCTGCCAGATCCACTCCCAGATATCTAAAACACTTCACTTCCTCCAGTTTTTCTCCATTCAAACTCACTTCCCAATTGACTTGACCCTCAACCCTACTGTACCTAATAACCTTGCTCTTATTCACATTTACTCTTAACTTTCTTCTTCCACACACTTCACCAAACTCAGTCACCAGCTTCTGCAGTTTCTCACATGAATCAGCCACCAGCGCTGTATCATCAGCGAACAACAACTGACTCACTTCCCAAGCTCTCTCATCCCCAACAGACTTCATACTTGCCCCTCTTTCCAAAACTCTTGCATTTACCTCCCTAACAACCCCATCCATAAACAAATTAAACAACCATGGAGACATCACACACCCCTGCCGCAAACCTACATTCACTGAGAACCAATCACTTTCCTCTCTTCCTACACGTACACATGCCTTACATCCTCGATAAAAACTTTTCACTGCTTCTAACAACTTTCCTCCCACACCATATATTCTTAATACCTTCCACAGAGCATCTCTATCAACTCTATCATATGCCTTCTCCAGATCCATAAATGCTATATATATATATATATATATATATATATATATATATATATATATATATATATATATATATATATATATATATCCTCGTGTAGGAAGAGAGGAAAGTGATTGGTTCTCAGTGAATGTAGGTTTGCGGCAGGGGTGTGTGATGTCTCCATGGTTGTTTAATTTGTTTATGGATGGGGTTGTTAATAAGGTGAATGCAAGAGTTTTGGAAAGAGGGGCAAGAATGAAGTCTGTTGGGGATGAGAGAGCTTGGGAAGTGAGTCAGTTGTTGTTCGCTGATGATACAGCGCTGGTGGCTGATTCATGTGAGAAACAGAAGCTGGTGACTGAGTTTGGTAAAGTGTGTGAAAGAAGAAAGTTAAGAGTAAATGTGAATAAGAGCAAGGTAATTAGGTACAGTAGGGTTGAGGGTCAAGTCAATTGGGAGGTGAGTTTGAATGGAGAAAAACTGGAGGAAGTGAAGTGTTTTAGATATCTGGGAGTGGATCTGGCAGCGGATGGAACCAAGGAAGCGGAAGTGGATCATAGGGTGGGGGAGGGGGCGAAAATCCTGGGAGCCTTGAAGAATGTGTGGAAATCGAAAACATTATCTCGGAAAGCAAAAATGGGTATGTTTGAAGGAATAGTGGTTCCAACAATGTTGTATGGTTGCGAGGCGTGGGCTATGGATAGAGTTGTGCGCAGGAGGATGGATGTGCTGGAAATGAGATGTTTGAGGACAATGTGTGGTGTGAGGTGGTTTGATCGAGTAAGTAATGTAAGGGTAAGAGAGATGTGTGGAAATAAAAAGAGCGTGGTTGAGAGAGCAGAAGAGGGTGTTTTGAAATGGTTTGGGCACATGGAGAGAATGAGTGAGGAAAGATTGACCAAGAGGATATATGTGTCGGAGGTGGAGGGAACGAGGAGAAGTGGGAGACTAAATTGGAGGTGGAAAGATGGAGTGAAAAAGATTTTGTGTGATCGGGGCCTGAACATGCAGGAGGGTGAAAGGAGGGCAAGGAATAGAGTGAATTGGATCGATGTGGTATACCGGGGTTGACGTGATGTCAGTGGATTGAATCAGGGCATGTGAAGCGTCTGGGGTATACCATGGAAAGCTGTGTAGGTATGTATATTTGCGTGTGTGGACGTATGCATATACATGTGTATGGGAGTGGGTTGGGCCATTTCTTTCGTCTGTTTCCTTGTGCTACCTCGCAAACGCGCGAGACAGTGGCAAAAAAAAAGGAAAAAATAGGGGAGAAAGAATACTTCCCACGTATTCCCTGCGTGTCGTAGAAGGCGACTAAAAGGGAAGGGAGCGGGGGGCTGGAAATCCTCCCCTCTCGTTTTTTTTTTTTTTCCCCAAAAGAAGGAATAGAGAAGAGGGCCAGGTGAGGATATTCCCTCAAAGGCCCAGTCCTCTGTTCTTAACGTTACCTCGCTATCGCGGGAAATAGCGAATAGTATGAAAAAAAAAAAAATATATATATATATATATATATATATATATATATATATATATATATATATATATATTATTTTTTTTTTTTATTATACTTTGTCGCTGTCTCCCGCGTTTGCGAGGTAGCGCAAGGAAACAGACGAAAGAAATGGCCCAACCCCCCCCCCATACACATGTATATACATACGTCCACACACGCAAATATACATACCTACACAGCTTTCCATGGTTTACCCCAGACGCTTCACATGCCCTGATTCAATCCACTGACAGCACGTCAACCCCGGTATACCACATCACTCCAATTCACTCTATTCCTTGCCCTCCTTTCACCCTCCTGCATGTTCAGGCCCCGATCACACAAAATCTTTTTCACTCCATCTTTCCACCTCCAATTTGGTCTCCCTCTTCTCCTCGTTCCCTCCACCTCCGACACATATACCCTCTTGGTCAATCTTTCCTCACTCATTCTCTCCATGTGCCCAAACCACTTCAAAACACCCTCTTCTGCTCTCTCAACCACGCTCTTTTTATTTCCACACATCTCTCTTACCCTTACGTTACTCACTCGATCAAACCACCTCACACCACACATTGTCCTCAAACATCTCATTTCCAGCACATCCATCCTCCTGCGCACAACTCTATCCATAGCCCACGCCTCGCAACCATACAACATTGTTGGAACCACTATTCCTTCAAACATACCCATTTTTGCTTTCCGAGATAATGTTCTCGACTTCCACACATTCTTCAAGGCCCCCAGAATTTTCGCCCCCTCCCCCACCCTATGATCCACTTCCGCTTCCATGGTTCCATCCGCTGCCAGATCCACTCCCAGATATCTAAAACACTTCACTTCCTCCAGTTTTTCTCCATTCAAACTCACCTCCCAATTGACTTGACCCTCAACCCTACTGTACCTAATAACCTTGCTCTTATTCACTTATATATATATATATATATATACATATATATATATTTCTTTTTCTTTCATACTATTCACCATCTCCCGCATTAGCGAGGTTGCGTTAAGAACAGAGGACTGGACCTTTGAGGGAATATCCTCACCTGGCCCCCTTCTCTGTCCCTTCTTTTGGAAAATTAGAAAAACAAAAAAAACAAGAGGGGAGGATTTGCAGCCCCCCCCTCCCTTCACTTTTAGTCGCCTTCTACGACACGCAGGGAATACGTGGGAAGTATTCTTTCTCCCTTATATGTATATATTCCTTAGAAGGAGTCTTTTGAAATAAATTACAGTGCCTGCCAATGAAGTAGGCTGCAGCACAGCCAGCAAGGATAAACATGAAATAAAACTGAAAACTGTTGATTCACCACCAAGTACTGGTTTTCCTTTCCTCTTCATACACTCCTTGAAATGACCAGGAGCTGAATCAGGAAGGTTCTGAAGCCATTTTGGGTCTATCTTTGCCCAAATTTCACAAACAGCCACACTCAGCTTAGGCAGTGATGGAGTATCCCTTTTACATAATTTCTTTTTTATAAGTGCCCTTTAGTTTTCTTTTTCAAACTATTTGCCATTTCTCGCATTAGCAAGGTAGCGTTAAGAACAGAGGACTGGGCCTCTGAGGGAATATCCTCACCTGGCCCCCTTCTCTGTTCCTTCTTTTGGAAAATTAAAAAAAAAACAAGAGGGGAGGATTTCCAGCCCCCGCTCCCTTCCCTTTTAGTCGCCTTCTATGACACGCAGGGAATACGTGGGAAGTATGCTTTCTCCCCTATCCCCAGGGATGTCCTCTTTAGTTTTCTATTAGATTTAAATCTGGTGACTTCCTGGGCCAGTCACTGAAAAACTTCACTGCACAGTCCTTAAACCAATCAGTGACTAGTTTGGCAGTCTTGGGGAGTTACATCCTGCATGAAGAATTCAGCTATGCGCTTTTTGAATGAATCTGGAGGATGGCCTCACAATAGCTTGAGGTTTCATTCTTTTGCAACATTTTGAAGGTCCACAACACCATAATAACGGAAACAATCCCATACCATAAGTAAAGCAGGGAACTATACAATGCTTCCAATGTACTTGAGGTCAAATGAACCACAGCACAGTTGACTGGTACACATGCTCACCATGGCCACCTCTTTTACAGCATCAGCAACATCAGTTACCCTGACATCTGCAAAATGTTTACAGTGTGAAGGTATATATATATACATATATATATATATATATATATATATATATATATATATATATATATATATATATATATATATATATATATATATATTTTTTTTTTTTTTTTTTTACTTTGTCGCTGTCTCCCGCGTTTGCGAGGTAGCGCAAGGAAACAGACGAAAGAAATGGCCCAACCCCCCCCCCATACACATGTACATACACACGTCCACACACGCAAATATACATACCTACACAGCTTTCCATGGTTTACCCCAGACGCTTCACATGCCTTGATTCAATCCACTGACAGCACGTCAACCCCTGTATACCACATCGCTCCAATTCACTCTATTCCTTGCCCTCCTTTCACCCTCCTGCATGTTCAGGCCCCGATCACACAAAATCTTTTTCACTCCATCTTTCCACCTCCAATTTGGTCTCCCTCTTCTCCTCGTTCCCTCCACCTCCGACACATATATCCTCTTGGTCAATCTTTCCTCACTCATTCTCTCCATGTGCCCAAACCATTTCAAAACACCCTCTTCTGCTCTCTCAACCACGCTCTTTTTATTTCCACACATCTCTCTTACCCTTACGTTACTTACTCGATCAAACCACCTCACACCACACATTTTCCTCAAACATCTCATTTCCAGCACATCCATCCTCCTGCGCACATCTCTATCCATAGCCCACGCCTCGCAACCATACAACATTGTTGGAACCACTATTCCTTCAAACATACCCATTTTTGCTTTCCGAGATAATGTTCTCGACTTCCACACATTTTTCAAGGCTCCCAAAATTTTCGCCCCCTCCCCCACCCTATGATCCACTTCCGCTTCCATGGTTCCATCCGCTGACAGATCCACTCCCAGATATCTAAAACACTTCACTTCCTCCAGTTTTTCTCCATTCAAACTCACCTCCCAATTGACTTGACCCTCACCCCTAGTGTACCTAATAACCTTGCTCTTATTCACATTTACTCTTAACTTTCTTCTTCCACACACTTTACCAAACTCAGTCACCAGCTTCTGCAGTTTCTCACATGAATCAGCCACCAGCGCTGTATCATCAGCGAACAACAACTGACTCACTTCCCAAGCTCTCTCATCCCCAACAGACTTCATACTTGCCCCTCTTTCCAAGACTCTTGCATTTACCTCCCTAACAACCCCATCCATAAACAAATTAAACAACCATGGAGACATCACACACCCCTGCCGCAAACCTACATTCACTGAGAACCAATCACTTTCCTCTCTTCCTACACGTACACATGCCTTACATCCTCGATAAAAACTTTTCACTGCTTCTAACAACTTTCCTCCCACACCATATATTCTTAATACCTTCCACAGAGCATCTCTATCAACTCTATCATATGCCTTCTCCAGATCCATAAATGCTACATACAAATCCATTTGCTTTTCTAAGTATTTCTCACATACATTCTTCAAAGCAAACACCTGATCCACACATCCTCTACCACTTCTGAAACCGCACTGCTCTTCCCCAATCTGATGCTCTGTACATGCCTTCACCCTCTCAATCAATACCCTCCCATATAATTTACCAGGAATACTCAACAAACTTATACCTCTGTAATTTGAGCACTCACTCTTATCCCCTTTGCCTTTGTACAATGGCACTATGCACGCATTCCGCCAATCCTCAGGCACCTCACCATGAGTCATACATACATTAAATAACCTTACCAACCAGTCAACAATACAGTCACCCCCTTTTTTAATAAATTCCACTGCAATACCATCCAAACCTGCTGCCTTGCCGGCTTTCATCTTCCGCAAAGCTTTTACTACCTCTTCTCTGTTTACCAAATCATTTTCCCTAACCCTCTCACTTTGCACACCACCTCGACCAAAACACCCTATATCTGCCACTCTGTCATCAGACACATTCAACAAACCTTCAAAATACTCATTCCATCTCCTTCTCACATCACCGCTACTTGTTATCACCTCCCCATTTACGCCCTTCACTGAAGTTCCCATTTGCTCCCTTGTCTTACGCACCCTATTTACCTCCTTCCAGAACATCTTTTTATTCTCCCTAAAATTTACTGATAGTCTCTCACCCCAACTCTCATTTGCCCTTTTTTTCACCTCTTGCACCTTTCTCTTGACCTCCTGTCTCTTTCTTTTATACTTCTCCCACTCAATTGCATTTTTTCCCTGCAAAAATCGTCCAAATGCCTCTCTCTTCTCTTTCACTAATACTCTTACTTCTTCATCCCACCACTCACTACCCTTTCTAAACAGCCCACCTCCCACTCTTCTCATGCCACAAGCATCTTTTGCGCAATCCATCACTGGTTCCCTAAATACATCCCATTCCTCCCCCACTCCCCTTACTTCCATTGTTCTCACCTTTTTCCATTCTGTACACAGTCTCTCCTGGTACTTCCCCACACAGGTCTCCTTCCCAAGCTCACTTACTCTCACCACCTTCTTCACCCCAACATTCACTCCTCTTTTCTGAAAACCCATACTAATCTTCACCTTAGCCTCCACAAGATAATGATCAGACATCCCTCCAGTTGCACCTCTCAGCACATTAACATCCAAAAGTCTCTCTTTCGCACGCCTGTCAATTAACACGTAATCCAATAACGCTCTCTGGCCATCTCTCCTACTTACATAAGTATACTTATGTATATCTCGCTTTTTAAACCAGGTATTCCCAATCATCAGTCCTTTTTCAGCACATAAATCTACAAGCTCTTCACCATTTCCATTTACAACACTGAACACCCCATGCATACCAATTATTCCCTCAACTGCCACATTACTCACCTTTGCATTCAAATCACCCATCACTATAACCCGGTCTCGTGCATCAAAACCGCTAACACACTCATTCAGCTGCTCCCAAAACACTTGCCTCTCATGATCTTTCTTCTCATGCCCAGGTGCATATGCACCAATAATCACCCACCTCTCTCCATCAACTTTCAATTTTACCCATATTAATCGAGAATTTACTTTCTTACATTCTATCACATACTCCCACAACTCCTGTTTCAGGAGTATTGCTACTCCTTCCCTTGCTCTTGTCCTCTCACTAACCCCTGACTTCACTCCCCAGACATTTCCAAACCACTCTTCCCCTTTACCCTTGAGCTTCGTTTCACTCAGAGCCAAAACATCCAGGTTCCTTTCCTCAAACATACTACCTATCTCTCCTTTTTTCACATCTTGGTTACATCCACACACATTTAGGCACCCCACTCTGAGCCTTCGAGGAGGATGATCACTCCCCGCGTGACTCCTTCTTCTGTTTCCCATTTTAGAAAGTTAATACAAGGAGGGGAGGATTTCTGGCCCCCCGCTCCCGTCCCCTCTAGTCGCTTTCTACGACACGCGAGGAATACGTGGGAAGTATTCTTTCACC
Organism: Panulirus ornatus; assembly: GCF_036320965.1. Lineage (NCBI taxonomy): Eukaryota > Metazoa > Arthropoda > Malacostraca > Decapoda > Palinuridae > Panulirus > Panulirus ornatus. The sequence goes on along the minus strand of NC_092245.1, from coordinate 7,435,844 downwards.
CCTATCTCCAGAGATAATATACATATATATATACATATACACACACACACACACATACACACACATACGCACACACACACACACATACATATATATACATATGAAAAATGTAAGAAACAATTTAGAAAACAAACTTTTAGCTTGAAATGAATGAAAAAAATGAATGTCACATAATGGTTCAACCTCTGGCTATGGAAAAGGAAATGTACAATTTATTCACACAAACGTCAATAGCAGTTCTCATCAATTTCACCACTGTATCAATAAGCTTCAATGTCTAAGCTACATTTTTCTCCAACTTCACTATTTTCTTGTCAAAAACACCATGCATGAAAACTATCACTCCATTAACACAACTATAAACATTTACTTCCCCTTTAAAAGTTCTGGGGAAGTCTGTCTCGATACATTTATTTTTTTTTTTTATTATACTTTGTCGCTGTCTCCCGCGTTTGCGAGGTAGCGCAAGGAAACAGACGAAAGAAATGGCCCAACCCACCCCCATACACATGTATATACATACGTCCACACACGCAAATATACACACCTACACAGCTTTCCATGGTTTACCCCAGACGCTTCACATGCCTTGATTCAATCCACTGACAGCACGTCAACCCCGGTATACCACATCGCTCCAATTCACTCTATTCCTTGCCCTCCTTTCACCCTCCTGCATGTTCAGGCCCCGATCACACAAAATCTTTTTCACTCCATCTTTCCACCTCCAATTTGGTCTCCCTCTTCTCCTCGTTCCCTCCACCTCCGACATATATATCCTCTTGGTCAATCTTTCCTCACTCATTCTCTCCATGTGCCCAAACCACTTCAAAACACCCTCTTCTGCTCTCTCAACCACGCTCTTTTTATTTCCACACATCTCTCTTACCCTTACGTTACTCACTCGATCAAACCACCTCACACCACACATTGTCCTCAAACATCTCATTTCCAGCACATCCATCCTCCTGCGCACTACTCTATCCATAGCCCACGCCTCGCAACCATACAACATTGTTGGAACCACTATTCCTTCAAACATATATATATATATATATATACACACAGCATAAACCAAAAAGGATTAAGGAAACATGCCTGGATCTTCATTCCAGTACATACATTTTCAAACATCCAAAATATGTTCTGAAACTGCATTATTTGCTTACTAAAAACAGAATAAAAAATATTTCAAACATGTTCTGCAATAGCTTTAAATCATAATTATGTAAATCACTTAAGATTAATTCCAGTCTACTACTGCACAGTACCAGTACTGTTTTAAAAGAAACCCAGAATCATTACATTAAAAAAAATGCAGTTACTCTAGATGGCCAATGTGGCAATTACAAAAATACTAATATCAAGACTTACACAAGTCTCTCAACACACACAAAAAAAATAGAAAATTAAGAAAATATAGTCAAATATTCTTTTTATGTACAAAATAACATTCCATGAAAGATGCTCTCTATGAGTTTAATCACTGACATGGCACTGAACAAGAGCATGATAAAACTTTATGATTCTGAGATGCTAAATGGTTAGTCTCACCAGGTTAAACAGTGTAGCACATAAAATCCTAATATGTATCTACAGAATTGAATGACCAAGGAACATATAAAATACTGACACAGACTTCACAGGTACATATCTTAGGAAACAAAAGAAATCATATGACTATGATAGTATGGATATATAAGTTCTAACATTCCACGTACTTAATACCTCTGTCTGTCAACAATATCCAAATATTTCAATGATGAACTCAGATAATTTATGAGATGCCAATATATTACCTCTTTCAAATTAATACTTACCTGTACCCATGAGAAATATGGCATATATTATAGTTATGAAAAATAACAACAGAACATCATCCATCAACATCTAAACTAAATATTTTTCTAAAACTAACATTACTTGAGTATACATTCATCTTTTAACTAACAATGTTAGGACTACCTAAGAGTACATCATGAAAGCACTTATTGCTGCATTCATACATACAAAAAACTATGGGCTTCAAACAAAGGAACTTCCAGACACTACTACTTCATTCAAGGCATTCAAATTCATGAAATTAATCTACTGCAACTAAGGCCTTTAATATTCATCTCCATGGTCATGTTCAACCAAGGTTTTTTCCCATCAATGTGATCAACTTATAGGGAATAAGTCACCCATCTATATTGCTACAGATGATGCCCCTTGATCACAGAGAAAAGGTCTTAAAGTGTAATCCCTTGAGTTGATATAGTCATTAAGTAATACTTCATTCCGTACTTGATGTACACGCTAGTGATAAATTCAGGGAATTGCAGGAATCTAGTCTGCTGCTGAACTTCATCACATATAACACTATTGCAATTCAGATGGCCAAAATAAATGAACCTACCAATGATATGTGCCAAAACCTCACCTGAATTATATAGCAAAAGACTGATTCCACCTCTGCCTCTCAGAACACGTAACTCTGAAAAGTTAAATCCACTTTGCTCACATCACTAAAATCTACAGTTTAACTACAATAATCACACTTACTGGTAAACTGTGAATAAACTACAACACACAATCTGTTTTCATTCAAAATTACATAAATGACCCTTATCTCCATTTTAGAATGTCCGACAAAATATCTTGGAACGCTGACATTAATTTCATGAGGTCAAACAGGATTATCATCTAAGATATTGGTCCTGTTCCATGATATCGATAATATCGAATCAATATGTAAAATGGACTATTTTTACCAGGGCAAGGAAGTGAGGTGCACTTGCTGTTGACTTTTTCTTCCACTTACATAACTTCTACCATATCGGAAAGTGTATGTAGTCACTGCTTCAATTTTTCTTTTTTGTCTTTAGTAGAGTTATACAGACGAAACAGATAAGTTAAAGTAACTGTAGGAGAGTCTAAAAGTTTACAATTCTATGGCACACTTTTAAGAGGTTGCCAGTTTCTCCAAAAGAAATGAGATAAAAAAATCACAAAATCTAAGAGGTATTTTGAGTACTGAATATTTTGTACTCATAGCATGTCAGATGCAAAATCATAACATTACCCAACCTTGTCGATAAAAATTTACCTTTATAAAGTCTGATAATAACCAGAGGGAAGAACAAACAGATGACACTATAACCAAATGAAACAATCACATAAAACAGAAATACCTGATTTTACAAAACTACATAATTTGTAACTGCATTTATGACCTTCAACCGCATCTATGCAATGACTGACTTACAAGTGTTGTTTGGTTAGGGAATCTTAGCTGTGGACTACCTCTCTGTAATACCAGCTAAGGATTCTTCACGGACAAATGGCTCAAACCACATCAAGCTGTGATGATCATTCATCATCGATTTCAAACTGAGATGAGATGGCAACCATACACTAAACTCACTTAGCTTAGACAATGCTGATAGGTTGTTAACTAACAAAGTTAGGGATGTCCTATTCCTAAGTTAATCTATGTGACAGCAATCAGCCCATATCCTAACAAAATTTAAAATGCTTTCTCAATATGAGTACAATCACTCATGGTAAGTTATAAGTTTTTTATAAGACTAGTTGTTATCTCAGAAAGTTTTGGTCATCTACAAAACTGTAGTTTTAGAATAACAGAAAAGGTTGACTACATTCACTAGGCAAAATATCAATGAACCCAGTTTCACTTTATGATTTTGCACTTTGGCATATTAGGCACCTTGAATCAACTTAAAAAGTCTAATATTTTCACTATTATTTACAAAAAAAAATTATGTACAGTATTTACTTTGTTCTGATATAATTAACTATCCCCTTCCTTTACCTAATGATTTATATTAGCTGGTTAAATTCAAAATCACATAAAAAGTACATATATATATAAAAGTAATTACTTTAAACATTTACCTATTTTGTTCACTTATTACTAAATATAAATTTTATCAGTTTTGAGGCTTTATATACAAACTCCAGTCACTGGTTATCAAGGTTATCAAGCAAGGGAAAGTATATGTATGGGTTATAAAAACATTATTCAGCTATGAAGAAAATGACAAAAAACATACATAGTTTGCATATCTTAAACACATCCTGAGTAGAATCTTACCAAGAATGTTTGGTTTATGTCAGTTTCAAATCATATAGTGCTAAAGACCCAGCAACATTGTGGAACAGTTTACATTTAGCTATCAAATATATGAAGTTATCCATAATACTTGCATTTCAAGAATTAAAGAAAGAAATAAAGATTTGAGTAATCTTGTAAACATATGATAAAGTAAAATTACATGCACAAAAGACACAGAAAAGTAGAAAACAGGAATTTTTCTTTTTTTTAAAAACATAGCCCCAAGACTCATTACAGAGCTCCTGCAGACCAAGGCTGCAATACATTAGAAAAAGGGAAAGGCTGGGTTCCTCTGGGATGAGTTCTTTGACAAGATTGTATTCCTTTTGTTCAATGACCATACAAACAAAAGTTCACCAGAAGCAACTCTCCAAATATGGTGCAACCTTATGCAGGTAGAGTTTTCTTCAGTCAGCGACCAACAAATCCCTATTGTCCAGCTACTGGACATACAACGGAACAATCAAATTGTGGGAAAAAATGCACATGAAAGCATGGTGGCTAAACACAGAAAAAAAGTGAGGTAAGTAGATCCTGTCATCAAGAAAACCTGGCAATCCTGTCAGTAAAAATAAAGGACGATGAAAAGTGCACAAGTATAACTAATATAAGTGGTTAATTTACACAATAAACAAGGAATTTCCACAATTCTTTAAAAATGTTTTCTCCACATTAGCCAAGCTAGTCCCTGGAATGCATTTACAATAGATAGCAAGTCCTATTTAGGGAGGAATGACCATATGACATACCATATGGCATTAAAAATCATTTAAAAAAATTGAGATTATTAAAGAAAAATTTTCACAAAAGCAAAATATAATTAAAAGCGCTATTTAGGGAAGCAGTGCTACCATGTGAGAGATGCAAGTGGCATGTGAAACATGGGAGGCAAATTGATCAAAAAGGGTAGTAAGTGATGGGATAAAGTTGCTAGTAAAAGGGAAAAGAGAGGCATTTGGGTGGTACTTACATAGTAAGAGTGCAAATGATTAGGGGATGTGCAAGAGAAAGCAGCAGGAGGTCCAGAGGAAGGTGGAGGGGTTGACAAAGAGGGCAAATGAGAGTTGAGGTTAGTATTAATAAATTTTAGGAAAATGTGGTGGAAGAAGGTTAATGATACATGAAAAACAAAAGATGCTTGGGAATGTCAATGAAGAGGGCAAATGAGGAAGTGGTTAAAGGTAGGGATGATAAGAAGAGGAGATGGAGTGGGTATTTTGAAGGACAGTGAAATGTATTTTATGATAGGGTGGCAGACGTAGGGTGTTTAAGTCAGGGTGGTATGCAAAGTTGGACAGTCTAGAAAAGTGATTTGGTAAAGAGAGAAGAGGTGATGAAAGCCTTATATAAGATGAAATGTGGCAAGGTGGCTGGAGTGGTGGGTATTGTAGCTGAATATTCTAAGAAAGGGGGTGAGTTTTGTTGATTACTTGGTAAGTATTTTCAACAGATGTATGGATCATGATGAGGTGCCTGAGAATTAGAAGAATGCATTTACAGTGCCAATGTATAAAGGCAAGGGGAATAAAGGCGAGTGTTCAAACTATGGAGGTATAAGTCTGTTGAGTGTAACTGGTAAGCTTTATGGAAAGCTGTATGTATGGTATGGTAAGCTGTATGTATCCGCTGCCAGATCCACTCCCAGATATCTAAAACACTTTACTTCCTCCAGTTTTTCTCCATTCAAACTTACCTCCCAACTGACTTGACCCTCAACCCTACTGTACCTAATAACCTTGCTCTTATTCACATTTACTCTTAACTTTCTTCTTTCACACACTTTACCAAACTCAGTCACCAGCTTCTGCAGTTTCTCACATGAATCAGCCACCATCACTGTCGACATGCTATCAATGGATTGAATCAGGGCATGTGAATTGTCTGGGGTAAATCATGGAAAGTTTTGTGGGGCCTGGATGTGGAAAGGGAACTGTGGTTTCGGTGCATTACACATGACAGCTAGAGACTAAGTGTGAACAAATGTGGCCCTTTGTCCTATCCTAGCGCTACCTCACGGGAGGGAGGGGTGATGCTATTTCACGGTGGCGGGGTGGCGACAGGAATGAATAAAGGCAGCAAGCATGAATTATGTACATGTGTTTATATGTATATGTCTGAGTATGTATATATATGTATACGTTAAAATGTATAGGTATGTATATGTGCGTGTGTGGACGTGTATGTGTATACATGTGTATGTGGGTGGGTTGGAACATTCTTTTGTCTGTTTCCTTGCGCTACCTCACTAATGTGGGAGACAGCGACAAAGTATAAATAGATAAAAATAAATGTGAAAGGAATGTATGGGATAGAATCAACTGTAGCAATGTGGTACAGTGGAAATGACATGCTGTCAGCAGACTAAACCATGGCATGTGAAGCAGCCAGGGAGAAATCACGGTAAGGTCTGTGTGGCTTGATAGCATATAAGAGGCTGTGGTTCTGGTGCATGCACATGACAGCTAGAGAATGGAATGGAGCAAATAAGGCTTTTCTTCATCTGTCTTTGGCACTAACTTACTAGAGTAGGAAACGGTGAACAAATATGAAAAATATACATATCACACATTGGGCATCAAAATATTAGGGTATGAATCATGGCAGTTCAAAGAGAGCAGCTTGACTACTGCTGAGCACTAAACTTGTCTGGCTCGAAACCTATCCCTACAGTACACAAGACAAAGTTCCAATTCTAAGAACACATTACAAGAATTGTTCTTTCTTGATGGCCAAGTTGCCTAGTTATATCAATGTTTTTGGATGACAATGTATGGCAGGCCTAGAGCAAGGTTGAGGTATTTTGACGGTTAATTCCTATAAGCTAATATTAGGTTAAAATCTCACACAGTCTGTCTTTCCAGATGTGTATTTGGTTCAAAGAATTGTAATGACAATATTCTATCACTGTTATATAAATTATAAATGTATGCTCTCAGATCTGGTGACTAAGATAAAATTCCTTAAATCTAGACTGGGCATGGTTCAGATAAATGAGATACTGTATCTGAACTAACATATTAAACCAAGCAATTTCATCCTAAAAAAATGAAGTTACTAAAAACTAAGTGAATATTACAACTCATGTCCTCACCAAACTTGCTGACAGATGATGGCAACACTGTGGAGGGCTCATTATACTACTGACTGCTTACACATTTTAAAATATCCTTTTCACATTTGTGTATGCCAACTACTTTCTACATGCATACATAGATGACAAATATCACCAGTGACTCTAAACCCACAGAAAAATCCTTAAGCCTATCAGTCATCCATGATCACATGGAGAGAAGTCCCACATACACTTCAGGAAAAAGCAGAGGATGTCTAAATTTCCTGCCCATGTCTGAACAAGTCCATGCTTTCTAGAGGCATATACAGACAACATATGTCATCAGCAACTCTCATTAGCCTGCTGAAATGTACCCAAGCCTTTCAAAGTACCCAAAGATCACCATGGAAGCAGAATGTCGAGTGGCACCCTCACTGCAGAGTCGCTAGGTTTAAGTAGTGTTGGCATGCCAAGATGCAAATGCCTGGTGTTGTTCCTAGGTTTAAATATATATGACATGTTAAGCTTAAATAGCTGTAGCTGTTAAATAGCTCACACTATTTTCTAAATATAATTCACATTTTTCAAATTTTGCCTGTCCTGGGGAGAAATGTTTTGAGCAATCAGCTTAAAATTACCAGCCAGTACAAGGCAGATCACAAAAATGGTGAAACAAAGCCCTGTGAACACTGAAACAAACACTTTTTCCAACATATATACTATAGCTATGAAAGCAATTTGGTTGTAGAATATGATTCAATGAGTCTTGCTATTGTTCATATATGTACAGGGCTTCATAGTGTGGCAAATGTGCCAAAAGGATGTGCAAATGCTGTTTAAAGGTACTTTTTAAAAAAATCTTAAGAATTTTGGCATTGTTTGGAAACTGCTCAAAAGCCAGAGGCAAAATGTTCCAACATGTCTTCTCAAACCAAGAGCCAGCGAAGGAAATACCTAGAGAGTGGTTCAGAAAGTGTCTGTTACAGCAAAAGGGTTAAATTCATATACAAAGTACATAAAGCATAAATAAAATCATACTTATACATTTCATACAAAATAAACACTTTTAATACAAATATAATTCTCATTCATTTGACTAGCAGTATATATAAAGAAATGGCTTTTACTATGACACAAAAAATCAGCAACAAGAAAATAAGCATTTTCTGAATTCAGCACACACACACAAAAAAAAAATCATATCACCCTCTCTCTTTTTCAAAATAGATAATCATCTCTTGACCTAAGAGCTTTATTTTCTTAACACTAATCCTAGTCACTCGGAAGAAGCTTAACCAGAACCATGCAGACAAAAACTACAAAAACTACATTTAGAACAAAAAGATAACTGGACATCTGCTATCATGACTAAAAATTCAAAACAGTATGTCACTGCTGGATTATCTTCCTAACCAGTAATTCTTATGACTGGTTTCCTCCCAACATGAATAAAATGAAGCCCAGTAAAATGACTGGTATAATAGGCTAAATGGTAGAAGAAAATGTCTCGAGATGCAGAAATTATTCTACCTGTAAGGCATGAAAAGCTACTCACCTAATTGGTGCCTTATGTATGAAAAAAGATTTTATGGAAGGTGATACAAAGTCACTGTATCTACAAAAGTTTCAATGCACTACAGTGTAGCTTCTACAGCTTTTCTTTCATCTAAAATATTCAAACACTAAGAATGCATCTCCTGTTTAAGCAATTAGCTCTATAGCTGAGGTGTGTACCAAACAAGACGTTGCTTAAACAATTGAGATTCAAAATACTTTATAAGAGGCTAAAGTTTACTAGCTTATGTGATATTAGAGATTAATATATAAAAAAGGAACTGAAACCTTTTGGGAAGTTGGGGGAATAAGTAGCTATAAATAGAACTTTCAGTTTTTCACATACAAATAAATAAAAGGTCTGTGACCATTATGAAAGAAAGCAATTTTGGCAAGTGCCAACACCTATTCCCATTAGCAAGAAAAACTTTTAGTGTTCCATTTGTAGCCAATAAGAATAGATTTAAAATAACTCAGAAAATTTTTTAGGAAAAGTTTTATGGAGTAACTACAGTAACTATTCACCACAATTCAATAGATCCAGGATCCCTTTTATAGAGATCCTGTACCTTTGGGGCTAAACTCCATACAGAAGGAAAATAATGGTTTCCACTGGAGAAAAAAAGTCTCAAATGAGGCTTTACTCCTTTCCATTCACTGAAAGAGGTAAAGCTTCTCCAGAGGTGACTTCTAACTTGTAGTATAACCACTTGCAGGCAAAGTCTGGCAGCACCTAATTGCCACAAGATGCTACAAATAAGTTTTCAGCTAAATATCATAATGACTTTCTGAAGTAACCACACACTTCTTATAACTACTCTCTATCTAGCTATCAGTCTGTCATAATCAAATCAATTCTCAGTTTCATGGGTTGGATCAGGTATATACAGCCTCTGAAATCAATTAGATACATCCTCAAATGATGCCCAGTGTACCATTGTGAAACTTGGACCTTCACACTTATGTAAGTATTTCCTACATGTTCTCTGTACACAGTAAGTTGATCTGTCAAGTGAAAGCAACATCTCCATGTACACAGTAAGCTGATAAGTCAAGTGAAAGCAACCTCTCCATCTATATGCACAAAATGCTTCCATGGCATCCATTCTTAACATTCCTCTGACACTGTCATCTAATATATCCCAAGCCTTATTTAATTTTCCAAATCATACATTCCCATAATTATACCATTCTTACTAATCTTCATTCATGTACCTCATACTACGTATCCTTTTCACATCTTCATCTTTCACTATCTATCATCCTAACTCCAACTGTACTATAAGTGTTCTCCATCTCCATCAATATCATTCTTACTTATCAAGATTTAGATGAAACAAGAGTTTCACAATCTTGGGTCACAAATTGGGTACATTCTGATTCACAAAAGCTTCTTTACACAAACATACGCTTAAAATTTCTTTGTTCTCATCCAATTTTTCCCCCTTAAGAGCCTGTATTCTCACCTTAAGCTTTCCCACTACCAGCCCAACTGATATTTACTCCCAAGTATCTAATCTCATTCAAAGCTTCCAGCTCTTCACCTTGCAGACTAATACCATCCTATGATATCCCAATCCTTACAAAAAAGTAGTTTTAATTTTACTCTTTCACATCAGCATCCTTTAACTAAACAATGTATATCATTGAAGTGGACCAACTTTCTACTTAAATTCTCCTCTGATACAACTAACTATACATTATTATCTGCAAAAGACAAATGTGGCAACTTCCTCCAATCCATCATGATGGAGAAGTACACTGTTCTCAGCCCAGCTCATTCTCATCTAACATAAGTAAGTATGGTGACCAATGGTAGTTGGGGATGAGTTTAAATACTTGGGAGCAAATGTAAGGATGGTAGGATAGCAATGGGAAAGCTTAAGTTAAAGGTAAAGTTATAAAAGGGAGAAAAGCTGGGATGCTCTGAAAGGTTTTGGTCGGGGTGGTGTGCAAAGTGAGAGGGTGATGGAGACTTGGTTTGGTTAAGAGAAAAAAGGTAGTGAAAGCTTCACGGAAAATGAAATCCAGCAAGGTGGCGGGTTTGGATGGTATTGCAGAAGAATGTATTAGAAAAGGGGATGACTGAACTGTTGATTGGTTGGTAAAGATATCTATTGTATGTACTGATCATGGTGAAGTGCCTGAGGATTGGAGGAATGCATGCATAGTGCCAGTGTACAAAGGCAAAGAGAATAAAGGTGTGTTTAAACTACAGTTTGTTGAGTATTCCTGGAAAATTATATGAGAGGGTATTGTTATCATTATCATTTTCATATTTGATCACTGTTTCCTGCATAAGCAAGGCAGCATCAGGAACATACAAAGAAAAGCCTCACTAAGTTAAATCCATTCTCTAGGTTTCATGTGTTATGCACTGAAACCAGAGCTTCTATCCACAACCAGGACCCAGAGACTATTCCATGGTTTCCCTTGCTGCTTCATATGCACTAGTTCAAGCCATCACATTCAAATCTCTGTGCACCAAAATACTCCACTTCACTCTAGCCAGTTCATGCCTTTCATTCTCCTGTATGTTCAAGTCCTCAGCACACAAAATCTTTTTCACTCCATCCTTCCATCTCCAATTTGGTCTTCCCCTTCTGCTTGTAACTCCACTTCTGAGGCATCTATCTCCTTTTTTATCCTCTCCTCAACTCATTCTCTCAGTATGTCCAAATCATTTCAGCCAACCCTTTCCAGCTATTTTAACCATATTCTTATCAGCATACCTCTCCCTTACCCTTTTACAATTTACTTGATCAAACCACTTCACATCACATACTGTTTTCAAACATTTCATTTTCAACACATCTATCCACAACTGCACATCCTCATCTAAAGCACATACTTTGCATCCATACACCATTCTTGGGACTACAATACCTTCAAACATGCCCATTTTTGCTCTAACTGATCACAACCTTTCTTTCCACACATTCCTCAATGCTCTAAGAACTTTCATCCCTTCACCAACTCTATGACCCACTTTTGCCTTTCCCTTTGATGCCATGTCCACTCCCAGGTACCTAAAACACTTCACATCCTCCAAATTTTCTTCATTCAAACTCACACCCAAACCTGTCCCTCTGCACTGCAAAACCTAATAACCTTCCTTTTATTTACATTTACTTCTAACTTCCTCCCTTCAAACATTCTCCCAAACTCAGACACTAACTTCTGCTGTTTCTTACTCGATTCTGCCACCAGAGCTGTGTCACAAGCAAACAAAAACTGACTTACTTCCCAGGCCAACTCATCCCTTACAAACTGCATACTTGCCCCTCTCCAAGACTCTCACATTTACCTTCCTCATCATACACTCCATAAACAAATAAAATAGCCTTGGTGACATCATATACCCCTACTGCAGACCAACTTTCACCTGGAACCACTCACTCTCCCCTCTACTAACTCATACACATACCTTACACTCTTGATAAAAACTTATCTGCTTATAGAAGCTTTCCTGCTACCCATATCATAAGACTTTCCCCAAGGAACCTCCAATGACCATATCACCTGCTTTCTCCAGATTGATAAATGCCACATAAAAATCCTTCTATTTCTCTAAATATCTTTCACACATTCTTAAAGAAAGCACCTGATTCATGCAGCCTTTACCACACCTGAAACACAATGTTCCTTGTCCTCCCCAATCTGATGTTCTGTACATGCCTTCATACTCTCAATCACTGCTCACAAGGCAAATTTACCAGGTACATTCAACAGACTTATACCTCTGCAGATCAAACACACCTCTGTCTCCTTTGCCTTTATCATTATTTTATAATTTTTTCATATCTGCCATTTTCCACATTAAAGAGGTGACAACAGGAGAAATTGTTTCCATTTCTCAAATCCACTCAAGCTTATATGTGGACCCTGCACTATCAAGACTGTGCTACAAATCAGGAGTAAAGAAATGATGGACAAAATCACATTTATTTTATCCACTGAAAATGTTAAAGCTTGGGAAAAATGAATGCACAGAATATGCAAGTTTGAACAAAAGATTACTTGTCCCAAAACTCATGTGTGGTAGGTAGTACTTAGCAGGCAGCTAATGACTAGGAACAGTCAGCAAAACCCACATGGGTGTCAGAAAGGTTAGTGATGGCTGCATAGTGAGCCAGCACTTTAGAGGTTGTCAGGTTGCACTCCTCAAACCCAGGTAGCTGTCACTTCTTTCTGCCTCAAACACATTCGGACTGCTGGCATTCTGTCCACATATAATCCCTCCTCATCACACAAAACACTTGACAACACTTAACTCATACATCTCACTCTTCATAACTCTTGATTTTCTTGTGGTGAGTGCACTTCACTTACCCTGCCATTTAGCAAAATGGTAGGAACAAGAGATAGAAAAAATAAGTAGGAACATTAAGCAAGAGCACTAGGTAATTCAATAGGTAGAAATAATGGGTAGAAATAATAGGTGGGAGCATTACATAAAAGTAATGGGCTGGAACATTAGGCAGGAACATTTGAAGTACACATTAGATAAAAGTTGTCAGCAAGAACAACAGGTAGGAGCCTTTGGCAAAACTATGCTAGTGGCCTGTTAAAGGTGAGGCACTAAAGGCTAAGAAGCAGCACTGGAGTTTCACCATTTATGGAGACTTTGCAGTGGCCACCCCCTCGAGTAAGTAACAGGCATCAGAGATATAAGATAGATATAACTGATGTCTAGTGTATAAAATTTGATCAAACAGGTAAAAAATATGAACAGTAGTGATGGATAACTTGTGCAGCATAGCTGGAATCAAAAGAAACAAAATGAAAACTAAAGACATGAGAGGGTTCTGTCATGAAAACTTGTGAAAGTCATGTGGTATAAAGAATTCTTAGAACCACTCAAGGATGGAATTCTTTAAGGATGGTATGGTCATAAAGAAAATATAGTAGGTGACATGCTGGTCAAGAGTATATATAGTAGTACAGTGGAAGGTAAAAGGATATACTGCAAAAGGGTACATATAGTATCATTAAGGAAGGTAAAAGGTGAGACTGCATAAGAGATGGAGAGATCAGTGAGTCAACCGACCGAGACCAAGGATATTTCATATGAAAATGCTAGAGGAATGATTAGATATTGGATGCTACTGAGACATTTTGTGTAAGGAGGTAATATGAATGGAGATTTAAAGTGTAAAGAGATAAAAGAAGAGGCACTTTTATGAGTGTGAAAGTCCTACTTTTACTTGACACATGAGGAATGTTGAGAATGTAAATGACAATTCAGACACTACATGTATCAGATCCCCCACCATGAAATGGTGAAGACACACTGGTACACAAATATAAATATATATTGTTAGAGAGACATAACTCATCCCTGACACACTTACATAATTTCAAACTGCTTGCTAAAACCACCTCTTATTTTCAAAAATGCACTATGAGCATTATAAAAAAAAGCTCCATTCAAAATTCAGATTATCACTATACAGAATCACAACCTCTTTGAGAACTTTCCTTTGTTCTTTAGTATATGCCTTTTCTTAATCCATAAATACTGCATACACTTTCTTCATTTCTACAGCTTTCTCAACTACCTGTCTATACAACAATCTGGCTTACACACCCTCCTCCCTTCCAACACCCACCTTTTCCTGCACTTGGAAATAGTTTATTAAACCCTTTATCAAGATGAGTCATATTCCAAACACACATGTTCCCAATTATGCTATGCAAAATTCTTAATTAATTCTTACATTTAAATTTACTTCCCATACATTTATGAGGTGTAACAAATACTACCTCTGTCTAATCACTAGGCATATGGATACTTTTACCTTTGTCCAGTCATCAGGCAAATGACTACTTTTACCTTTGTCCAATCATCAAGCACAAGAATACTTTTCAACACTCCCTCACACTCTCTTGACCTAAAACACTGGTGTCAACTCCTACCTTTACCATCTTACTCTTTACCCAGTCTATATCATTGGCAATTCAAAACATCAATGTCAAATCCACTCTTCACTATCTCATCAACCCACACATATCCTCACTAGTCTACAACACAGATGTCACCTCCAGTCTTCACCATCTCTCTCATCGTCCCTTGTATATCCCTAAAGATCCACATCATCAGCATTGCTCCACTCTTCATCATCTTGCTAATCATTGCAACTAGATCCCAGCTTTACCATTCTTTAAGAACATTAACGCTTTACTCACTCTGTCCTTTGCAATGGCATCCTCTCCCTGATGTATATTTCTCTCTCCTCATTTCTAATCTAACTGTATCAAGAGACATAAAGTAACTGTCATTTTTTCCACTCAGTTCTTTAAAGTACACTCTCCAATTCCTACAAACTGCATTCCTCATCAGTAGCCTTCTCCCAAACTTGTCTAACACACTCTCTCTCTTTATACATATCTTCTACATCTTTTACTTCTTTCCAAAACAGTTTGTGATTCTCCTTTAAATATTCTTTCATTTTCTCCTAGACCCACTAATGGTATAATTTACTTCATTTACACTGTCGTTTTCACTTTTCTATTTAAGAGTGAAACATCAGTCAAAATGCTGTTAAACCCAAAGCTATAGATGAATTCAGGTATGTCAAAGTAGAAGTCAGCAAAAATAGTAGTAGGGAAGAAGATGAGTGCAGAATCCTGCATGGGAGAAAAATTAGGGTGCACTGAATACTCTAACTAAATGAAAACAGAAAAAAAATATGAGGCCTGCAGAGCATGTACAGAGCTTACATGAAGTAAACAGAAGTCAGGACAGCTACAACATAATGAATACACAGTTGAAATCAGGAGAATATATCAGGTAAAAATTGATATGAAAAGGATATTTAGAGTGAAAAACCACAAAAAAATATATGTTCTGGTCAAAAGTATGAAGGTGCAGTGGGTTAAGGCAGAACACAGAAGAGATGACAATAGGCACAATGAGGAGGCATTAAGGATAAGGATATTTTCAATGAAAATGACTTGATATGAATATATATAAATATATATATATATATATTTTTTTTTTTTTTTTTTTTTTTTTATACTTTGTCGCTGTCTCCCGCGTTTGCGAGGTAGCGCAAGGAAACAGACGAAAGAAATGGCCCAACCCCCCCCCATACACATGTACATACGTCCACACACGCAAATATACATACCTACACAGCTTTCCATGGTTTACCCCAGACGCTTCACATGCCTTGATTCAATCCACTGACAGCACGTCAACCCCTGTATACCACATCGCTCCAATTCACTCTATTCCTTGCCCTCCTTTCACCCTCCTGCATGTTCAGGCCCCGATCACACAAAATCTTTTTCACTCCATCTTTCCACCTCCAATTTGGTCTCCCTCTTCTCCTCGTTCCCTCCACCTCCGACACATATATCCTCTTGGTCAATCTTTCCTCACTCATTCTCTCCATGTGCCCAAACCATTTCAAAACACCCTCTTCTGCTCTCTCAACCACGCTCTTTTTATTTCCACACATCTCTCTTACCCTTACGTTACTCACTCGCTCAAACCACCTCACACCACACATTGTCCTCAAACATCTCATTTCCAGCACATCCATCCTCCTGCGCACATCTCTATCCATAGCCCACGCCTCGCAACCATACAACATTGTTGGAACCACTATTCCTTCAAACATACCCATTTTTGCTTTCCGAGATAATGTTCTCGACTTCCACACATTTTTCAAGGCTCCCAAGATTTTCGCCCCCTCCCCCACCCTATGATCCACTTCCGCTTCCATGGTTCCATCCGCTGACAGATCCACTCCCAGATATCTAAAACACTTCACTTCCTCCAGTTTTTCTCCATTCAAACTCACCTCCCAATTGACTTGACCCTCACCCCTACTGTACCTAATAACCTTGCTCTTATTCACATTTACTCTTAACTTTCTTCTTCCACACACTTTACCAAACTCAGTCACCAGCTTCTGCAGTTTCTCACATGAATCAGCCACCAGCGCTGTATCATCAGCGAACAACAACTGACTCACTTCCCAAGCTCTCTCATCCCCAACAGACTTCATACTTGCCCCTCTTTCCAGGACTCTTGCATTTACCTCCCTAACAACCCCATCCATAAACAAATTAAACAACCATGGAGACATCACACACCCCTGCCGCAAACCTACATTCACTGAGAACCAATCACTTTCCTCTCTTCCTACACGTACACATGCCTTACATCCTCGATAAAAACTTTTCACTGCTTCTAACAACTTGCCTCTCACACCATACACTCTTAGTACCTTCCACAGAGCATCTCTATCAACTCTATCATATGCCTTCTCCAGATCCATAAATGCTACAAACAAATTCCTTTGCTTTTCTAAGTATTTCTCACATACAATTCTTCAAAGCAAACACCTGATCCACACATCCTCTAGAGAAGTTGATTTCAGCCACTCAATCAAACTGCACAAAGCAAAAAAGCAAGGAAAAACTTCAACAGGTTTGGAAGTACACATTTCACTGCAATGCTCTGGGAGTGAGCTGAGGATATGTATGAGTAATCTGAGAGGCTATACATACCAGATTTTCTCCAAAACTGATTGATTGGAATTTGCAAAGCACTAGTTCTTAGGCATATTTTAGCATGAAGCAAATATCTATAAACTTAAAACTACTGACACAAAATGATATTCTTGCACTCCTTTAAAAAAATATTTATGTCTAAACTCTCACCAATACTTTCAATTCTTTCAGTTATCATATATTTCATATGTGACTCTCAGACTCTTATGTATTTAACATTTCATCACTATGAGTTTCATACTAATATTGCAACTGCATGTATCGTACTTTGAACAAGGTCTCCTCTTCATCAACTTATTGAAGGATTGACACAAGACCAGGCTGTACAAAACTGGGATCAATCTAATGATGAGAGGTAAACTTTACAGTCCACAATCTTTGTCCTGATCGCTACCATTCCTCAAAAGTAATAACACAATTCTTAAAATTCCCTATAAATCATTTCTTTAAGGTGAAGAACAAGTACATTATGTATCATTCAAAGCTTCATAGCAAGCATGCAGAAAATTCTATAAATCCTTACTGACACATTCCTGTTATAACTTATGATCATCATACACTACAGTATAATGAAAAACATATCTGAAATCTGTGGGATGACATGATTAAAGTTTTCAACAGATTTCATCCAGCAATCTTATGTTACTTCACAAGTAAAAAGAATTCACAGTGTCAATATGCAAAATACATATTTCAACAATAATAATGATTGCCTATACCATACATTCCAGTAACAAAAGATGGAATATAATAACATGCTTACCTACAGTGATGAATGAATCATAATTTCATGTTTAGACCAAAAGTCAGTTCACACTGGTAGTACCCAAAGTTATTTCAAACACGGCCAATAACACTTGCAAATCAATATGAAAGATAAAATATCTGAAGTGCCTTACAAAAAATTATCATAAGACACTATGTAATGTGCAACTGTGAGACAATTTCTTATGATCAAACTTCAACAAAATCATTATTCAGTCTGCCTGAAAAATAGTGGACATGCTAATGTGTAATTGACAACATTTTCTGCAACACTATATGCTTTCCATTCTATAAAGAAAATAAACTATTTTCTCTCTAATGAATGGTAACCATGACCAAAAATTTAAGAAAACTCTGATATATGTTGCTTGACATTCTAGGAGATAGTTACTAAAAGACATCCTCCCTCATCAGTCTCTTTAAATTTGTAGTTAGAACCTTTTAACGAATCTGCAATTACAGGCTTGATTCTGGATACTCCATCTAGACTATGTAAACCACGACCAGTTATAATTCTGACCTTACAGTGCTGCCCTAAATTCTGGAAGATGAATTCACTTGTTGCCTGTCATCTGATGAAGATTCAAAGTAGGCATGCCATGCTCTTCACTAATTACTTGTCTCAGTGGAATGACTCCATGTTTCAAATGGAGGTGGGGCCTCGGCCATGGATACTGTGGAGTATGTGATGCATGCTGAGGACTTTGCCATGAATGCTGATGGCTGTATGATAGATGCTGGGAACTGTGCTCTGGATATACTGGGATATATTGTCCAACAGATGATGTTTTGGGGTATTTTCGTGATGTATTTTGAGAAGCACTTACAGGAGTATGTATGCTGACTGCAGGTACATCCTTTTGAGTCACGATGATAGGTCCTGGTCTTCTGTAGAATAAGTCGTTCTTTTAGGGATATGCATATATCAAATGGAAAATAACATTAGGAAATTCCGTCCGTGCTGTGCTTGAGGGAATGGGAAACCCCCCTTACTCATATGTATCTTTATAATGTGTCTTCTATCTATCCATCTATATCTTTCATGCCTGTTCCCATCTGGAACTCCCTCATGGGGGTGGCCATGGCAATGTAGTTTCCATAACTAGTGAACTCTATTGCTGCTTCTTGGCCTTAATGCCTCACCCTTAACAGGTCACTGGCAGAGGGCAACACTAGCACAGTGTTTGCAGAGGCTTCTACCTAATGTTCTTTCTAAATATGTCTACCTAATGCTCCAGCCTAAGTTTCTACTAACTAATTCTACCTGTTTCTACCTCATGCTCCTGCCTAAATGTTCCAACCTACTGCCTCTATCTATGGTTCCAACCATTTTGTCCAAAGACAGGGCTAGTGTACAGTGCTCACTGAAGAAAAGTCTAGAGTTATGAAGAATGAGCTGTGTGAGTTAAGAGTTGTCAAGTGTTTATGTATGACACAGAGAGATTGTATGTTTGTGGACAAAATGCCAGTAGTCTATGTGTAGGTGAGGCAGAAAGAAAAAAACATCTACCTGGTATGTTTGAAGGTACAGTAGTCCCATCAATATTACATGGATGTGAGATATGGGCTACAGATAAGGCTGTGCAGAGGAGGGTGGCTGTGTTGGAAATTAATTGTTTGAGAACAATAAGTACTGTAAAGTGGTCTGAATAAGATGAAAAGGTAACAGAGAGGTTTGATAATAAAATGAAAGTGGGTGAGAGAACTGAAAAGGGTGTGCTGAAATGGTTTGGACAAATTAAGAGAATGGATGAGGACAGTTTGACAGCAAGGATACATGTGTCAGAAGAGGGGGGAATATGGAGAATAGGAAGACCAAACTGAAGATGGAAGGATGGAGTGAAAGAAATATTCAAGGGAAATTAGTGCCGCAACATGCAAGTGGGTGAAAGGCACGTCCAGGATGAGTAAATTGACATGATTTGGTATACAGGGGTCGACGTACTGTCACTGAACTGAGCTATGGTAAGGTCTAGAGGGCCTGGTTTCAGTGCATTAGACATGAAAGCTAGAGAAAGGATGTGAGTGGAAGCAACCATATTTCATCAGTTCTTGATGCTACCTTGCTAATGCAGGAAATGGGGATCAAATATGAAAATATACAGTCCCCTGTTCTTGATGCTACTACACTAACACTGGAAATGGTAAAATACGTATGAAAAAATATATCAATATGCGAGAGATACGATATTAGTGATGGGTATTTTAATTGCAACATCAAACAATGTGGCAGTTAACGATATAATTGGGGCACAGGGTGCTGAGTGAGGTGAACAGGAATGAAGAACAGTTTGTGGAGCTGTGTGCTGAAAAAGGACTATTGATTGGGAATAATTGGTTTAAAATGAGGGACATACACATAACTATGTGGGTAAGTAGGTAATAAGGTAAATGGGCATTACTGGATTAAATACTAATTGAAAGGCATGCAAAAGAGAGACCCTTGGATATGAACGTTCATAAGAGAGGCAGCTGGTGGCGGTGTTTGATCATTATCTGGAAGAGACAAAGTTGAAGATTTATATAGGTTTTTGGAAAAGAGATTATATGAGAGAAGTAAAAGGTGAAAGTAGGTGAGCCTGGAAAATATTTGTGTGAAGAAAACCAGGAGAGATTGGGTGTAGAATGACAAAAGATGAGAGTAAACAAAGCAAGGGGAGTGAGTAAAAAATGAGGGAGATATTTACATAAGTTGTGCTGGCATGAGCAAGAGAACTGTGTGGCATGCAGAAGGTGAGAGGCAGGCAGGTGAGATAAGGTAGTGAGTGGTAGGATAATGTAGTAAAGTTGTTAGTGAAAGAGAAAAGACAGGTGTATTGGCAGTCCTTGCAGAAGAAGAGTGCAAATGAAAGCAGCAGGTAGTCAAGAGGAAAGTGCAAGAGTTGAAAAAGAGGGTGAGCAATCATCAGTAAATTTCTGAGATGATAAGCAGATGTTTTGGAAGGAGGTTAATAGTGGAAGAAGAAAAAAAAAAAAACTGAAAATCAGGGGCAAATGGGGAAGTAGTGACAAGTAGTGATGAAATGAAAAGGAGTTACAGAGTGAAGGATGGTTGAATGTGTCTGATCACAGGGTGGCAGCTGTAGGGTGTCTGGGTCATGGAAGTATGCACAGTGAAAGAGGCATGGAAAGTAGGCTGGTGAAGATAAAATAGGTGGTGAGAGCCTTACTTACGATGAAATGTGACAAGCCAGCTGGAGTGGATGGTAAGGCAGTTGAATTTATCAAAAATATGAGTGAACATGTTGTTGACTGGTTAGTTAGAATTTTCAACCTACATATGAATCATGGTGAGGTGCCTGAGGACTGGTAAAATGTAAATATAGGGCCACTGTATGAACGTAATGGGACAAAGATGAGTGTTCAAACTACAGAGGTATAAGTTTGTTAAGTGTATCAAGTCAATTGTATGATAAAATGGTGATTAAGAAGGCACATGCATGTAGAGAGAATCAGACCAGGGAGGAACAATGTGGTTTCAGGAGTGGTGGAGAATGTACGGATCAGGCATGTACTTTAAAGAATGTGCATGAGAAATGCTTAAACAAAAGGATTTGTATATAGCATTTATGGATTTGGAGAAAGCATATGATAGGGAAGACAGAAAGCTTCATGGGAGGTCTAATAAATTTAAGATGTGGGAGGAGAGCTACCAGAAGCAGTCAAAAGTTTTACCAAGTGTGTAAGACAAGTGTGAGAGCAGGAAGAGAAAAGGGTGAGTGGTTTCAGGGGAAGGTGGGCCTCCACTATGGGTGTATGATGTCACCATGGCTGTTTATATTGTTTATGGATGGGGTTGTAAGGGAGGTAAATGTAAGGGTCTTGGAGACAGAGGCAGGCATGCTGTCTGTAGAGGGTGAAAGGGCCTGAGAAGTGTGTCAGTTGTTTGATGATGACACAGCACTGATGACTGATTCGAGGGAGAAACTGCAGAATTTGGTGGCTGAGTTTGGGAGTGTGTGAAAGGAGGAAGTTGAAAGTGAATGAGAATAGAGCAAAGTTATTAGGTTTACCAGGGAAGAGGGACAGATTAGTTAGTTTTTCATTTGTTGAATTTTTCTTATAAATTTAAGTATTCAACATCCTTCAGGACTGCATATACAGTCACTCTTTTACAACTCTTATCAACACTCTATCATAATGGTAAAGCAATATCAAATATTTCCAATACTTTCAAGCACAATTCAAGCTTATGCTTCTACTTGCCCTAAGTCATGCCTCTTCTGCTTCATAACCTCTCCTTCTAACCCAGCAGGGAGTACAATAATCTATCATAAAGAAACAAATTAATGTATCTATTCTTAAATCAATGGTGACACAGTTAAGCCTGAACAGAAATGGCTATTAATTAATTCTTTTTCCACATTGAGACTTATAACATTAAACAAACAGAGTGGTTATCAAATACATACCTCTTGCGCTGACACGGGCAACATGTATAGTCGGAGAAGAAGAGGCAGCATAATACCAATATAAACAAACCTAAAAAGGCCACCGCTGAAAAAAGGAAATAGTAGCATTTTACTCATATCCACAACAAAGTACAATATAAATGAATGTAAATAGATACATAATATTTCTCTGCTTAAATAATGAGAAGCTGTAGAACTATGTAACTTATCTGGACTCACATTTTCTGACAAATCTTAAAGCTTGAATATCATGTAACTTATCTGGACTCACATTTTCTGACAAATCTTAAAGCTTGAATATCAAACTTTAATAAAATGGTTAGTCCTCCCAAATAAATTAGCACACAAATTCAGAGAAAGAGAAATCACATTGGCCAAGCTCATTTATCCATAAACTACCAACAAAGGTAGCCAATAAAAGGACCACTTTATACATACTGTGCTGTGTCCATCTCCATTTTCCCGAGCTTTATCTCACCAAGTCAGCTTAGGGTGATTCCCTATTTCTGAGATGCCTTCACAAAACAGACACTCAAAAGGTAAATGGGCACAAACGAAATTTTAATAACAATTACCCATTCCATGAACACATATATCGAGACCAGGAATCTATATTAAGGAATAGGTAAAACAAATCATCAAATAAAGGAGGGCAGGTAAAAAAAAAAAAAATAAAAAGGAGACATCTAACAAGCCAGAGCACTCCAATAAGCGAAAATGACAAAATCACATTTATTAATGTCCAAGACTTTGAAAATACATTGTGTGAGGATAAGAATCCAAGGGGACACAATAGAGCTTAATCTTAAGTAACTGGCTTTACTTTAAGTAAAAGCATTATCATATGTGGCAGGAACAACAAGGTTAACAATGAACAACTCATCAATGATGGCCACAGTCTGTAAAGGACAAAATAGACCACTGCTGGACCCATACAGCACACACATCTCATTCCCATTCTGCTATAGGACATAGAGCAACATTTCACAATTTCTACGTGACGGAATTTGGATACAGGTTCAGAAAACACCACATAAGCCTTCACAAGCCTTCAGAGGTGCATGAGACTTGAAAATATCAGCATTTTCATGTACCAGTTATAATATTCTTTTCCTGCAATAATACAAGACTTCAAGATATGTGAAGTTTCAATAGTCACTGTACATCTTAGAATGACGTAAATCAAAAAACATTTCAGATTATCATCCCATCCACCAGTAAAATATATTCTAATTCATATCCCATCCACACGTGATATAAAGCTTAGCATTCTTGACCATAAGACATTTATAGACCTCCTAGGGTTGAACACACCGTTTGAAATCCTGACTGCAGCAATCAGATCACAGTCAACACAGCTACTCATCCTAAACTAAACGTAGGTCACTAAAAAAGTTAACTGGCTTAAGCTAAGGTATATACACATATAAATACAAATAAACTATACATTACATTGTTTTTTATTATACTTTGTCGCTGTCTCCTGCTCTAGCAAGGTAGCGCTCTAGCGAGGTAGTGCTCTAGCAAGGTAGCACTCTGTGAGGTAGCGCAAGGAAACAGACGAAAAAAGGGCCCAACCGTCCCACATACACATGTATATACACAAGCGCCCATAGGTGCACATATACATACCTATACATTTCAATGTATACATACATATACATATATACACATGTACATATTAATACTTGCTGCCTTCGTCAATTCCTGTCGCCAACCTGCCAAACATGAAATGGCACCCCCCTCCCCCAACCCACATGCAAGGTAGCACTAGGAAAAGACAACAAAGGCCAAATTCACATTCAGTCTCCATCAGTCATGTGTAATACACCAAAACGACAATTCCCAATCCACATCCAGGCCCCACAAAACTTTCCACGGTTTACCCCAGACACTTCACATGCCCTGGTTCAATCCAGTGACAGCACATTGACCCAGGTATACCACATCGTTCCAATTCACTCTCTTCCTAGCACACCTTTTACCCTCCTCTATGCTCAGGCCCTGATCGCTCAAAATCTTTTTCACTCCATCCTTCCACCTCCAATTTGATCTCCCACTTCACCTTGTTCCCTTCACCTCTGACACATATATCCTCTTTGTCAATCTTTCCTTACTCATTCTCTCCATGTGACCAAACCATTTCAATACACCCTCTACTGCTCTCTCAACCACATTCGTTTTTACCAAACACTCTCTAACCCTTTCATTACTTACTCGATCAAACCACCTCACACCATATACTGTCCTCAAACATCTCATTTCCAACACATCCAACCTCCTCCACACAACCCTATCTATAGCCCAAGCCTCGCAACAACATAAAATTGTTGGAACCACTATTCCTTCAAACATACCCAGTTTTGCTTTCTGTGATAATCTTCTCGCCTCCCACACATTCTTCAACTCTTCCAGAACCTTCGCCCCCTCCCCCACCCTGTGACTCACTTTCACTTCCATGGTTCCATCCGCTGCTCAATCCATTCCCAGATATAAAAAAAAAAACTTCACTTTTTTCAGTTTTACTCCATTCAACTTACCTCCCAAATGACTTGTCCCTCAACCCTACTGAACCTAATAACCTTGTCCTCATTCACACTTACTCTCAGCTTTCTTCTTATATGCACTTTACCAAACTCAAGTAACCAACTTCTGCAGTTTCTCATCCGAATCAGCCACCAGTGCTTTACCATCAGCGAACTACAGCTGAATCAATTCCCAAGCCCTTTCATCCACAACAGACTATATACTTGCCCTTCTCTCCAAAACTCTTGCATTCACTTCCCTAAAAACCCCAGCCATAAACAAATTAAAAAACCATGGAGACATCAACCACCCCTGCCACAAACCAACATTCACTGGAAACTTATCACTTTCCTCTCTTCCCACTCGTACACATGCCTTACATCCTCGATAAAAACTTTTCAATGCTTCTAGCAGCTTACCTCCCACACCATATACTCTCAATATCTTCCACATAGAAATCTCTATCAACTCTATTATATGCCTTCTCCAGAAAAACAAATACTACATACAAATTCATCTGTTTTTCCAAGTACTTCTCACATACATTCTTCAAAGCAAACACCTGATCCACACATCCTCCACCACTTCTGAAACCACACTGCTCTTTCCTAGCCTGATGCTCTGTACATGCCTTGACACTCTCAATCAATACCCTCCCATATAATTTCCAAGAAATACTCAACAAACTTATACCTCTGAAATTTGAACACTTACATTTATCCCCCCCCCTTTTTTTTTCCCAAAGGAAGGAACAGAGAAGGGGGCTCGATGAGGATGTTTCCTCAGAGGCCCAGTCCTCTGTTCTTAACGCTACCTCACTGACGCAGGAAAGGGCGTATAGTATGAAAGAAAGAAAGAATATATATATATATATATATATATATATATATATATATATATATATATATATATACACATGTATATACATACCTACACAGCTTTCCATGGTTTACCCCAGACGCTTCACATGCCCTGATTCAATCCACTGACAGCACGTCAACCCCGGTATACCACATCGATCCAATTCACTCTATTCCTTGCCCTCCTTTCATCCTCCTGCATGTTCAGGTACCAATCACACAAAATCTTTTTCACCCCATCTTTCCACCTCCAATTTGGTCTCCCACTTCTCCTCGTTCCCTCCACCTCCGACAGATATATCCTCTTGGTCAATCTTTCCTCACTCATTCTTTCCATGTGCCCAAACCATTTCAAAACACCCTCTTCTGCTCTCTCAACCACGCTCTTTTTATTTCCACACATCTCTCTTACCCTTACGTTACTTACTCGATCAAACCACCTCACACCATACATTGTCCTCAAACATCTCATTTCCAGCACATCCATCCTCCTGTGCACAACTCTATCCATAGCCCACGCCTCGCAACCATACAACACTGTTGGAACCATTATTCCTTCAAACATACCCATTTTTGCTTTACGAGATAATGTTCTCGACTTCCACACATTCTTCAAGGCTCCCAGAATTTTCGCCCCCTCCCCCACCCTATGATCCACTTCTGCTTCCATGGTTCCAGCCACTGCCAGATCCACTCACAGATATCTAAAACACTTTACTTCCTCCAGTTTTTCTATATTCAAACTTACCTCCCAATTGACTTGACCCTCAACCCTACTGTACCTAATAACCTTGCTCTTATTCACATTTACTCTTAACTTTCTTCTTTCACACACTTTACCAAACTCAGTCACCAGCTTCTGCAGTTTCTCACATGAATCAGCCACCAGCGCTGTATCATCAGTGAACAACAACTGACTCACTTCCCAAGCTCTCTCATCCACAACAGACTTCATACTTGCCCCTCTTTCCAAAACTCTTGCATTCACCTCCCTAACAACCCCATCCATAAACAAATTAAACAACCATAGAGACATCACACACCCCTGCCGCAAACCTACATTCACTGAGAACCAATCACTTTCCTCTCTTCCTACACGTACACATGCCTTACATCCTCGATAAAAACTTTTCACTGCTTCTAACAACTTGCCTCCCACACCATTTATTCTTAATACCTTCCACAGAGCATCTCTATCAACTCTATCATATGCCTTCTCCAGATCCATAAATGCTACATACAAATCCATTTGCTTTTCTAAGTATTTCTCACATACATTCTTCAAAGCAAACACCTGATCCACACATCCTCTACCACTTCTGAAACCACACTGCTCTTCCCCAATCTGATGTTCTGTACATGCCTTCACCCTCTCAATCAATACCCTCCCATATAATTTACCAGGAATACTCAACAAACTTATACCTCTGTAATTTGAGCACTCACTCTTATCCCCCTTTGCCTTTGTACAATGGCACTATGCACGCATTCCGCCAATCCTCAGGCACCTCACCATGAGTCATACATACATTAAATAACCTTACCAACCAGTCAACAATACAGTCACCCCTTTTTTAATAAATTCCACTGCAATAACATCCAAACCTGCTGCCTTACCGGTTTTCATCTTCCGCAAAGCTTTTACTACCTCTTCTCTGTTTACCAAATCATTTTCCCTAACCCTCTCACTTTTAACATCACCTCGACCAAAACACCCTATATCTGCCAGTCTATCACCAAACACATTCAACAAACTTTCAAAATACTCACTCCATCTCCTTCTCACATTACCACTACTTGTTATCACCTCCCCATATATATTATCCCTGGGGATAGGTGAGAAAGAATACTTCCCACGTATTCCCTGCGTGTCGTAGAAGGCGACTAAAAGGGATGGGAGTGGGGGGCCGGAAACCCTCCCCTCCTTGTATTTTAACTTTCTAAAAGGGGAAACAGGAGAAGGAGTCATGCGAGGAGTGCTCATCCTCCTCAAAGGCTCAGATTGGGGTGTCTAAATGTGTGTGGATGTAACCAAGATGAGAAAAAAGGAGAGATAGGTAGTATGTTTGAGGAAAGAAACCTGGATGTTTTGGCTCTGAGTGAAACAAAGCTCGAGGGTAAAGGGGAAGAGTGGTTTTGGAATGTCTTGGGAGTAAAGTCAGGGGTTAGTGAGAGGACAAGAGCAAGGGAAGGAATAGCACTACTCCTGAATCAGGAGATGTGGGAGTATGTGATAGAGTGTAAGAACGTAAATTCTAGATTGATATGGGTAAAACTGAAAGTTGATGGAGAGAGATGGGTGATTATTGGTGCATATGCACCTGGGCATGAGAAGAAAGATCATGAGAGGCAAGTGTTTTGGGAGCAGCTGAATGAGTGTGTTAGTGGTTTTGATGCACGAGACCGGGTTATGGTGATGGGTGATTTGAATGCAAAGGTGAGTAATGTGGCAGTTGAGGGAATAATCGTATACATGGAGTGTTCAGTGTTGTAAATGGAAATGGTGAAGAGCTTGTAGATTTATGTGCTGAAAAAGGACTGGTGATTGGTAATACATGGTTTAAAAAGCGAGATATACATAAGTATATGTATGTAAGTAGGAGAGATGGCCAGAGAGCGTTACTGGATTATGTGTTAATTGATAGACGCACGAACGAGAGACTTTTGGATGTTAATGTGCTGAGAGGTGCAACTGGAGGGATGTCTGATCATTATCTTGTGGAGGCGAAGGTGAAGATTTGTGGGGATTTTCAGAAAAGAAGAGAGATTGTTGGGGTGAAGAGAGTGGTGAGAGTAAGTGAGCTTGGGAAGGAGACTTGTGTGAGGAAGTATCAGGAGAGACTGAGTACAGAATGGAAAAAGGTGAGAACAAAGGAGGTAAGGGGAGTGGGGGAGGAATGGGATGTATTTAGGGAAGCAGTGATGGCTTGCGCAAAAGATGCTTGTGGCATGAGAAACGTGGGAGGTGGGTTGATTAGAAAAGGTAGTGAGTGGTGGGATGAAGAAGTAAGATTATTAGTGAAAGAGAAGAGAGAGGCATTTGGATGATTTTTGCAGGGAAAAATGCAAATGAGTGGGAGAGGTATAAAAGAAAGAGGCAGGAAGTCAAGAGAAAGGTGCAAGAGGTGAAAAAGAGGGCAAATGAGAGTTGGGGTGAGAGAGTATCATTAAATTTCAGGGAGTATAAAAAGATGTTTTGGAAGGAGGTAAATAAAGTGCGTAAGACAAGGGAGCAAATGGGACATTCAGTGAAGGGGGCTAATGGGGAGGTGATAACAAGTAGTGGTGATGTGAGAAGATGGAGTGAGTATTTTGAAAGTTTGTTGAATGTGTTTGATGATAGAGTGGCAGATATAGGATGTTTTGGTCGAGGTGGTGTGCAAAGTGAGAGGGTTAGGGAAAATGATTTGGTAAATAGAGAAGAGGTAGTAAAATCTTTACGGAAGATGAAAGCCGGCAAGGCAGCAGGTTTGGATGGTATTGCAGTGGAATTTATTAAAAAAAGGGGGTGACTGTATTGTTGACTGGTTGATAAGGTTATCTAATGTATGTATGATTCATGGTGAGGTGCCTGAGGATTGGCGGAAAAGACAACAAAGGCCCCATTCGTTCACACTCAGTCTCTAGCTGTCATGCAATAATGCCCGAAACCACAGCTCCCTTTCCACATCCAGGCCCCACACAACTTTCCATGGTTTACCCCAGACACTTCACATGCCCTGATTCAATCCACTGACAGCACATCAACCCCGGTATACCACATCGATCTAATTCACTCTATTCCTTGACCTCCTTTCACCCTCCTGCATGTTCAGGCCCCGATCACACAAAATCTTTTTCACTCCATCTTTCCACCTCCAATTTGGTCTCCCACTTCTCCTCGTTCCCTCCACCTCCGACACATATATCCTCTTGGTCAATCTTACCTCACTCATTCTCTCCATGTGCCCAAACCATTTCAAAACACCCTCTTCTGCTCTCTCAACCATGCTCTATTTATTTCCACACATCTCTCTTACCCTTACGTTACTTACTCGATCAAACCATCTCACACCACACATTGTCCTCAAACATCTCATTTCCAGCACATCCACCCTCCTGCGCACAACCCTATCCATAGCCCATGCCTCGCAACCATACAACATTGTTGGAACCACTATTCCTTCAAACATACCCATTTTTGCTTTCCGAGATAATGTTCTCGACTTCAACACATTCTTCAAGGCTCCCACGATTTTCGCCTCCTCCCCCACCCTATGATTCACTTCCGCTTCCATGGTTCCATCCACTGCCAGATCCACTCCCAGATATCTAAAACACTTTACTTCCTCCAGTTTCTCTCCATTCAAACTTACCTCCCAATTGACTTGACCCTCAACCATACTGTACCTAATAACCTTGCTCTTACTCACATTTACTCTTAACTTTCTTCTTTCACACACTTTACAAAACTCAGTCACCAGCTTCTGCAGTTTCTCACATGAATCAGCCACCAGTGCTGTATCATCAGGGAACAACAACTGACTCATTTCCCAAGCTCTCTCATCCCCAACAGACTTCATACTTGCCCCTCTTTCCAAAACTCTTACATTCACCTCCCTAACAACCCCATCCATAAACAAATTAAACAACCATGGAGACATCACACACCCCTGCCACAAACCTACATTCACTGAGAACCAATCACTTTCCTCTCTTCCTAAACGTACACATGCCTTACATCCTCGATAAAAACTTTTCACTGCTTCTAACAACTTGCCTCCCACACCATATATTCTTAATACCTTCCACAGAGCATCTCTATCAACTCTATCATATGCCTTCTCCAGATCCATAAATGCTACATACAATTCCATTTGCTTTTCTAAGTATTTCTCACATACATTCTTCAAAGCAAACACCTGATCCACACATCCTCTACCACTTCTGAAAACACACTGCTCTTCCCCAATCTGATGCTCTGTACATGCCTTCACCCTCTCAATCAATACCCTCCCATATAATTTCCCAAGAATACTCAACAAACTTATACCTCTGTAATGTGAGCACTTACTCTTATCCCCTTTGCCTTTGTACAATGGGACTATGCATGCATATAAAGGAGGTAAATAAAGTGCGTAAGACAAGGGAGCAAATGGGAACTTCAGTGAAGGGCGCAAATGGGGAGGTGATAACAAGTAGTGGTGATGTGAGAAGGAGATGGAGTGAGTATTTTGAAGGTTTGTTGAATGTGTTTGATGATAGAGTGGCAGATATAGAGTGTTTTGGTCGAGGTGGTGTGCAAAGTGAGAGGGTTAGGGAAAATGATTTGGTAAACAGAGAAGAGGTAGTGAAAGCTTTGCGGAAGATGAAAGCCGGCAAGGCAGCAGGTTTGGATGGTATTGCAGTGGAATTTATTAAAAAAGGGGGTGACTGTATTGTTGACTGGTTGGTAAGGTTATTTAATGTATGTATGACTCATGGTGAGGTGCCTGAGGATTGGCGGAATGCGTGCATAGTGCCATTGTACAAAGGCAAAGGGGATAAGAGTGAGTGCTCAAACTACAGAGGTAAAAGTTTGTTGAGTATTCCTGGTAAATTATATGGGAGGGTATTGATTGAGAGGGTGAAGGCATGTACAGAGCATCAGATTGGGGAAGAGCAGTGTGTTTTCAGAAGTGGTAGAGGATGTGTGGATCAGGTGTTTGCTTTGAAGAATGTATGTGAGAAATACTTAGAAAAGCAAATGGAATTGTATGTAGCATTTATGGATCTGGAGAAGGCATATGATAGAGTTGATAGAGATGCTCTGTGGAAGGTATTAAGAATATATGGTGTGGGAGGCAAGTTGTTAGAAGCAGTGAAAAGTTTTTATCGAGGATGTAAGGCATGTGTACGTGTAGGAAGAGAGGAAAGTGATTGGTTCTCAGTGAATGTAGGTTTGCGGCAGGGGTGTGTGATGTCTCCATGGTTGTTTAATTTGTTTATGGATGGGGTTGTTAGGGAGGTAAATGCAAGAGTTTTGGAAAGAGGGGCAAGTATGAAGTCTGTTGGGGATGAGAGAGCTTGGGAAGTGAGTCAGTTGTTGTTCGCTGATGATACAGCGCTGGTGGCTGATTCATGTGAGAAACTGCAGAAGCTGGTGACTGAGTTTGGAAAAGTGTGTGGAAGAAGAAAGTTAAGAGTAAATGTGAATAAGAGCAAGGTTATTAGGTACAGTAGGGTTGAGGGTCAAGTCAATTGGGAGGTAAGTTTGAATGGAGAAAAACTGGAGGAAGTGAAGTGTTTTAGATATCTGGGAGTGGATCTGGCAGCGGATGGAACCATGGAAGCAGAAGTGGATCATAGGGTGGGGGAGGGGGCGAAAATCCTGGGGGCCTTGAAGAATGTGTGGAAGTCGAGAACATTATCTCGGAAAGCAAAAATGGGTATGTTTGAAGGAATAGTGGTTCCAACAATGTTGTATGGTTGTGAGGCGTGGGCTATGGATAGAGTTGTGCGCAGGAGGATGGATGTGCTGGAAATGAGATGTTTGAGGACAATGTGTGGTGTGAGGTGGTTTGATCGAGTAAGTAACGTAAGGGTAAGAGAGATGTGTGGAAATAAAAAGAGCGTGGTTGAGAGAGCAGAAGAGGGTGCTTTGAAATGGTTTGGTCACATGGAGAGAATGAGTGAGGAAAGATTGACCAAGAGGATATATGTGTCGGAGGTGGAGGGAACGAGGAGAAGAGGGAGACCAAATTGGAGGTGGAAAGATGGAGTGAAAACGATTTTGTGTAATCGGGGCCTGAACATGCAGGAGGGTGAAAGGAGGGCAAAGAATAGAGTGAATTGGAGCGATGTGGTATACCGGGATTGACGTGCTGTCAGTGGATTGAATCAAGGCATGTGTATGGGGGTGGGTTGGGCCATTTCTTTCGTCTGTTTCCTTGCGCTACCTCGCAAACGCGGGAGACAGCGACAAAGCAAAAAAAAAAATATATATATATATATATATATATATATATATATATATATATATATATATATATATATATATATATATATACCGTTTGCCAAAACTTTCAACCAGCTCTCCATCCACTCTTTCACATGCATTCGCTCCACTATAGAAGGGTTTCACATCATCCAATATCTGTACCTCAACCCCATATATCCTTTACCTATCCTGTTTAGAACTCCACTTGACTCTGTCATATGCTTTCTCCAGATCCATAAAAGCTGCATTTAACTCCTTACCTTTTGATAGATATTTTTCCATGCTCATTTTCACTTCAAAAATCTGATCCACACATACCCTATCATTCCTAAAAACCCTTTTGCTTCTCAATTATTCTGCATTCAGTCACTTCCATCAGTCTATCAATCAACATTCTTGCATACACTTTTCCTAATAAACTTAACAGACTTATTCCCCTACAATTGCTACATACTTCCTTCACACCTTTTCCTTTGAATCGATGAACAAAATTACCTTTCACTTTATCCTCAGGCACAGCCTTCTGTTTCCATGCTAAATTACATATCAGACGCATCCACTCTACCACACTTTCTCCTCCATACTTCAGCATTTCAGCCATAATCTCATCCACTCTAGGTGCATTTCCTACCTTCAGCCTCATTATTGCTATGGGTGGGCCCTTGCACTTCCATCCTCCCTACCCAAGCATGTAACAACCATATTTCTCTCATTCTTAAAGCTGTTTACATAGTCATTCAAATTTCTCCAGAAACACTTTATTTCATCCTAACCTTGAACAGTCTTCATATTCAGAGGTGCACATACACACACATCCATATTTCACAATTCCAATCTTTTTCTTAACCCACACTATTCTTGATCCATTCCATCATTTCTCTATAACACCCTCCAACACTCTCGCTGATAGCAGAACTGCACATCCAAATTTCCCTCTTCCCAATCATTTTCATTCATTCCCATCCATTAGACTCTTACCTCCATGCCCTCCCATAACTTGCATTAATCATTTCCATATTACCCCACACTCCCTGCCCAAGAATATGGGTTTCCCAAATCCCCAGTGCATTCAAAATACAACTTTCAAACTTATCTATAAAATCCCACCTTTTACTCTCAACAGTCATCTCCATCACATGCAGAACCATCACTTTCAATTGCTTGTCTCTTTTTACTCCTTGGCATAGCTGGTAGACTCCAATACTGCTTCTTGGCCTTTTGTGCCTCACCCTTGACAGGCCAATGGCAGAGGTGCAACTCCAGTGCAGTGTTTCCTAAGGTAGCAAGGCTCGAAAATTGTCAAAAAACTAAATATTCCCAGCACACCTCAGGTGTATGTATTCAAACTGACTGCTCTGATGGAGTTGAGCAATGCCCCCTTCCAAGTTCTACCCCTAAGGAGTGTATTAACGAGGTTATTACAAGGAGGCAGTGTGAGACTTAACTATTCTAGAAAAGTAAAGTATCCCCTTGAGGTACTGAAACTTAAAAATTTTCCCCAAATTGAGCTCATTCACAGTAACAGCACCTTCAAACCTCATTGGTTATGATACTGCCACTGTTTTTTTTTTTTGACAAATGCTTTTTTTTATAACATCATGGTTTTCATTCATAAATTACAGTGCTGTGCATTTTTTTCATAACTTTGAAAATTCCTCAATCTGATGCTCTGTACATGCCTTCACCCTCTCAATCAATATCCTCCCATATAATTTACCAGGAATACTCAACAAACTTATACCTCTGTAATCTGAGCACTCACTCTTATCCCCTTTGCCTTTGTACAATGGCACTATGCATGCATTCCGCCAATCCTCAGGCACCTCACCATGAGTCATACATACATTAAATAACCTTACCAACCAGTCAACAATACAGTCACCCCCTTTTTTAATAAATTCCACTGCATGTACAGAGCATCAGATTGGGGAAGAGCAGTGTAGTTTCAGAAGTGGTAGAGGATGTGTGGATCAGGTGTTTGCTTTGAAGAATGTATGTGAGAAATACTTAGAAAAGCAAATGGATTTGTATGGAGCATTTATGGATCTGGAGAAGGCATATGATAGAGTTGATAGAGATGCTCTGTGGAAGGCATTAAGAATATATGGTGTGGGAGGCAAGTTGTTAGAAGCAGTGAAAAGTTTTAATCGAGGATGTAAGGCATGTGTACGTGTAGGAAGAGAGGAAAGTGATTGGTTCTCAGTGAATGTAGGTTTGCGGCAGGGGTGTGTGATGTCTCCATGGTTGTTTAATTTGTTAATGGATGGGGTGGTTTGGGAGGTGAATGCAAGAGTTTTGGAAAGAGGGGCAAGTATGAAGTCTGTTGGGGATGAGAGAGCTTGGGAAGTGAGTCAGTTGTTGTTCACTGATGATACAGCGCTGGTGGCTGATTCATGTGAGAAACTGCAGAAGCTGGTGACTGAGTTTGGTAAAGTGTGTGAAAGAAGAAAGTTAAGAGTAAATGTGAATAAGAGCAAGGTTATTAGGTACAGTAGGGTTGAGGGTCAAGTCAATTGGGAGGTGAGTTTGAATGGAGAAAAACTGGAGGAAGTGAAGTGTTTTAGATATCTGGGAGTGGATCTGGCAGCGGATGGAACCATGGAAGCGGAAGTGGATCATAGGGTGGGGGAGGGGGCGAAAATTCTGGGAGCCTTGAAGAATGTGTGGAAGTCAA
Source organism: Panulirus ornatus (assembly GCF_036320965.1). Taxonomy (NCBI): domain Eukaryota; kingdom Metazoa; phylum Arthropoda; class Malacostraca; order Decapoda; family Palinuridae; genus Panulirus; species Panulirus ornatus. The sequence continues at coordinate 7,400,400 of NC_092245.1, read as the reverse complement.
GAACATTATCTCAGAAAGCAAAAATGGGTATGTTTGAAGGAATGGTGGTTCCAACAATGTTGTATGGTTGCGAGGCGTGGGCTATGGATAGCGTTGTGCGCAGGAGGATAGATGTGCTGGAAATGAGATGTTTGAGGTCAATGTGTGGTGTGAGGTGGTTTGATTGAGTAAGTAACGTAAGGGTAAGAGAGATGTGTGGAAATAAAAAGAGCGTGGTTGAGAGAGCAGAAGAGGGTGTTTTGAAATGGTTCGGGCACATGGAGAGAATGAGTGAGGAAAGATTGACCAAGAGAATATATGTGTCGAAGGTGGAGGGAACGAGGAGAAGAGGGAGACCAAATTGGAGGTGGAAAGATGGCGTGAAAAAGATTTTGTGTGATCGGGGCCTGAACATGCAGGAGGGTGAAAGGAGGGCAAGGAATAGAGTGAACTGGAGCGATGTGGTATACCGGGGTTGACGTGCTGTCAGTGGATTGAATCAAGGCATGTGAAGCGTCTGGGGTAAACCATGGAAAGCTGTGTAGGTATGTGTATTTGCGTGTGTGGACGTATGTATATACATGTGTGTGGGGGTGGGTTGGGCCATTTCTTTCGTCTGTTTCCTTGTGCTACCTCGCAAACGCGGGAGACGGCGACAAAAAAAAAAAAAAAAAAAAAAAAAAAAAAAAAAAAAAAAAAATTCCTCAAACAAAACTTCATAACTTGGGGTCTACTTCAATGTTTTACGTTTTTCACTACTTTAGATTCAACTGTTATTACTTCATACATATTTTATTTCTATCATATCTTTTACAATTTTTATAAATCATTATAATTTACCAGGAATACTCAACAAACTTATACCTCTGTAATTTGAGCACTCACTCTTATCCCCTTTGCCTTTGTACAATGGCACTACGCACGCATTCCGCCAATCCTCAGGCACCTCACCATGAGTCATACATACATTAAATAACCTTACCAACCAGTCAACAATACAGTCACCCCCTTTCTTAATAAATTCCACTGCAATACCATCCAAACCTGCTGCCTTGCCGGCTTTCATCTTCCGCAAAGCTTTTACTACCTCTTCTCTTGATTGAGAGGGTGAAGGCATGTACAGAGCATCAGATTGGGGAAGAGCAGTGCGGTTTCAGAAGTGGTAGAGGATGTGTGGATCAGGTGTTTGCTTTGAAGAATGTATGTGAGAAATACTTAGAAAAGAAAATGGATTTGTATGTAGCATTTATGGATCTGGAGAAGGCATATGATAGAGTTGATAGAGATGCTCTGTGGAAGGTATTAAGAATATATGGTGTGGGAGGCAAGTTGTTAGAAGCAGTGAAAAGTTTTTATCGAGGATGTAAGGCATGTGTACGTGTAGGAAGAGAGGAAAGTGATTGGTTCTCAGTGAATGTAGGTTTGCGGCAGGGGTGTGTGATGTCTCCATGGTTGTTTAATTTGTTTATGGATGGGGTTGTAAGGGAGGTAAATGCAAGAGTCCTGGAAAGAGGGGCAAGTATGAAGTCTGTTGGGGATGAGAGAGCTTGGGAAGTGAGTCAGTTGTTGTTCGCTGATGATACAGCGCTGGTGGCTGATTCATGTGAGAAACTGCAGAAGCTGGTGACTGAGTTTGGTAAAGTGTGTGGAAGAAGAAAGTTGAGAGTAAATGTGAATAAGAGCAAGGTTATTAGGTACAGTAGGGGTGAGGGTCACGTCAATTGGGAGGTGAGTTTGAATGGAGAAAAACTGGAGGAAGTGAAGTGTTTTAGATATCTGGGAGTGGATCTGTCAGCGGATGGAACCATGGAAGCGGAAGTGGATCATAGGGTGGGGGAGGGGGCGAAAATTTTGGGAGCCTTGAAAAATGTGTGGAAGTCGAGAACATTATCTCGGAAAGCAAAAATGGGTATGTTTGAGGGAATAGTGGTTCCAACAATGTTGTATGGTTGCGAGGCGTGGGCTATGGATAGAGATGTGCGCAGGAGGATGGATGTGCTGGAAATGAGATGTTTGAGGACAATGTGTGGTGTGAGGTGGTTTGATCGAGTAAGTAACGTAAGGGTAAGAGAGATGTGTGGAAGTAAAAAGAGCGTGGTTGAGAGAGCAGAAGAGGGTGTTTTGAAATGGTTTGGGCACATGGAGAGAATGAGTGAGGAGAGATTGACCAAGAGGATATATGTGTCGGAGGTGGAGGGAACGAGGAGAAGAGGGAGACCAAATTGGAGGTGGAAAGATGGAGTGAAAAAGATTTTGTGATCGGGGCCTGAACATGCAGGAGGGTGAAAGGAGGGCAAGAAATAGAGTGAATTGGAGTCATGTGGTATACAGGGGTTGACGTGCTGTCAGTGGATTGAAGCAAGGCATGTGAAGCGTCTGGGGTAAACCATGGAAAGCTGTGTAGGTATGTATATTTGCGTGTGTGGATGTGTGTATGTACATGTGTATGGGGGGGGGGGTTGGGCCATTTCTTTCGTCTGTTTCCTTGCGCTACCTCGCAAACGCGGGAGACAGCGACAAAGTATAAAAAAAAAAAAAAAAAAAATAAATCATTATGTCAATTTTCAACTATTTTTCAAGAATTAATGTTGCTTACCTTCGGGGGCTGTCAGCAAAACACTACATGGTAATGGCTCATAGGCTGCACTTCTAATGATTCACTGCCATAGCAGCAAGGAGAATTTTTTACAATCTTATTTAGTATCTCATTATTTACCATGTTCATTATTTTCTATTTCTAGTGATACAAGAGTACAATACAAAACAAACATTACTTCTTTTCAATTTCTGGTGATACAAGAGACTATCAGTAAATTTTAGGGAGAATAAAAAGATGTTCTGGAAGGAGGTAAATAGGGTGCGTAAGACAAGGGAGCAAATGGGAACTTCAGTGAAGGGCGTAAATGGGGAGGTGATAACAAGTAGCGGTGATGTGAGAAGGAGATGGAATGAGTATTTTGAAGGTTTGTTGAATGTGTCTGATGACAGAGTGGCAGATATAGGGTGTTTTGGTCGAGGTGGTGTGCAAAGTGAGAGGGTTAGGGAAAATGATTTGGTAAACAGAGAAGAGGTAGTAAAAGCTTTGCGGAAGATGAAAGCCGGCAAGGCAGCAGGTTTGGATGGTATTGCAGTGGAATTTATTAAGAAAGGGGGTGACTGTACTGTTGACTGGTTGGTAAGGTTATTTAATGTATGTATGACTCATGGTGAGGTGCCTGAGGATTGGCGGAATGCGTGCATAGTGCCATTGTACAAAGGCAAAGGGGATAAGAGTGAGTGCTCAAATTACAGAGGTATAAGTTTGTTGAGTATTCCTGGTAAATTATATGGGAGGGTATTGATTGAGAGGGTGAAGGCATGTACAGAGCATCAGATTGGGGAAGAGCAGTGCGGTTTCAGAAGTGGTAGAGGATGTGTGGATCAGGTGTTTGCTTTGAAGAATGTATGTGAGAAATACTTAGAAAAGCAAATGGATTTGTATGTAGCATTTATGGATCTGGAGAAGGCATATGATAGAGTTGATAGAGATGCTCTGTGGAAGGTATTAAGAATATATGGTGTGGGAGGCAAGTTGTTAGAAGCAGTGAAAAGTTTTTATCGAGGATGTAAGGCATGTGTACGTGTAGGAAGAGAGGAAAGTGATTGGTTCTCAGTGAATGTAGGTTTGCGGCAGGGGTGTGTGATGTCTCCATGGTTGTTTTAATTTGTTTATGGATGGGGTTGTAAGGGAGGTAAATGCAAGAGTCCTGGAAAGAGGGGCAAGTATGAAGTCTGTTGGGGATGAGAGAGCTTGGGAAGTGAGTCAATTGTTGTTCGCTGATGATACAGCGCTGGTGGCTGATTCATGTGAGAAACTGCAGAAGCTGGTGACTGAGTTTGGTAAAGTGTGTGGAAGAAGAAAGTTGAGAGTAAATGTGAATAAGAGCAAGGTTATTAGGTACAGTAGGGGTGAGGGTCAAGTCAATTGGGAGGTGAGTTTGAATGGAGAAAAACTGGAGGAAGTGAAGTGTTTTAGATATCTGGGAGTGGATCTGTCAGCGGATGGAACCATGGAAGCGGAAGTGGATCATAGGGTGGGGGAGGGGGCGAAAATTTTGGGAGCCTTGAAAAATGTGTGGAAGTCGAGAACATTATCTCGGAAAGCAAAAATGGGTATGTTTGAGGGAATAGTGGTTCCAACAATGCTGTATGGTTGCGAGGCGTGGGCTATGGATAGAGATGTGCGCAGGAGGATGGATGTGCTGGAAATGAGATGTTTGAGGACAATGTGTGGTGTGAGGTGGTTTGATCGAGTAAGTAACGTAAGGGTAAGAGAGATGTGTGGAAATAAAAAGAGCGTGGTTGAGAGAGCAGAAGAGGGTGTTTTGAAATGGTTTGGGCACATGGAGAGAATGAGTGAGGAGAGATTGACCAAGAGGATATACGTGTCGGAGGTGGAGGGAACGAGGAGAAGAGGGAGACCAAATTGGAGGTGGAAAGATGGAGTGAAAAAGATTTTGTGTGATCGGGGCCTGAACATGCAGGAGGGTGAAAGGAGGGCAAGAAATAGAGTGAATTGGAGTCATGTGGTATACAGGGGTTGACGTGCTGTCAGTGGATTGAAGCAAGGCATGTGAAGCGTCTGGGGTAAACCATGGAAAGCTGTGTAGGTATGTATATTTGCGTGTGTGGACGTGTGTATGTACATGTGTATGGGGGGGGGGGTTGGGCCATTTCTTTCGTCTGTTTCCTTGCGCTACCTCGCAAACGCGGGAGACAGCGACAAAGTATAAAAAAAAAAAAAAAAAAAAAAAAAACAAGAGTACACAACAGATTTTACTTCTTTTCAAACACGTTAGTTATGTTCAACCACAAAAATGCAAATCCTAGCCCAGTATAGGAGTTTTGGGTAATACAGTGCACGGTAAATCTTGAACAGACTCAAATTCAGCTCTTCTGTATTCAATACAAATGGGAGCCATTAGTGCAAATCCTTGCAAATGGTGATACATGTTTCCTATCAAAAATTTTTTTCTCTCCTCCAGTAAGCTCTTACCACACAGGCATTGAGTTTATTTTCCAATACTCTAACATTATCAAAAGGAAAATACTTATTGTAACATACCTGGTATCCACAACCACTCCATGATGCGACTGTCAATAACTGTGTGCAGCTTTCTTATAACTCTTCCAAGGCAGTTGATGGAGGGCTTACTTCACAATCTTCCACACCAACGTCACACTAGGATATAAAACCAATTAATCCCCTAAGAAATAAAACCAATTATTCCATAACCTTGACACACTGTATATATTTTATACTGATAAAATGATATGACATAAAATTCAAATGCGCTTGATAAAACACATCATGCATCTCTTTTCATACTGTATCTCCTATAAAGGTAGTAATAATGAATGATCCATTCATAATATTTTAAGTTGAGTTTTTATATCAAACACAAATATAAAAATGAATCAATTAATGGATATACAAATACAGGTATATACATGTGTAGGTGGGTGGGTTGGGCCATTCTTTCATTTGTTTCCTTGTGCTACCTCGCTAACGCAGGAGACAGCAACAAAGTATAATAAATAACAAACACATCCATACGCATTTGCTGATAATCATATGGAAAATGAAACACGACTGGTTCCCAAGTGCACTCTTGTGTAATGATTGTATTGTCAGGGAAGATACAAGAATGAGATAGAAGACATAACAGTCAGCTTATATATAAAACAGAGGCAAAGCTAAGACGCTGTTGGTACATAAGTGTTTCCCATTGGTATTGTTCAGGTCTGGCACCGTGCCTGTCATAAAACCTTATTATGTGGACATGACAGGGATCTGTTTACAAATTTTGTCTATGACAAAACTATCCAGTTTGTAGAGACATTCACTAACAGAAGGTCTATACAAACTGGACAGCTCTGTCATTGGCAAAATTTGTACACAGTTCCCTGTCCTGTCTACATAATAAAATTCAATGAAAGGCATGGTGCCAGATCCAAACAACACCAACCAGAAACACTTGTGTACCAATGGCATCTTAGCTCTGCCTCTATCTTGTATATAAGCTGACTGTTCTAAGTCCTCTATCTTATTCTTGTATCTACCCTGATGACATAATCATTACATGAAAGCGCACTTGGGAACTTATCTTGTTCCAATTTCTTCATGGTTATCAGCAAATACTAGATCACGCACATCACTGTAACCTACTGCAATATATAAACATGCACAACAAACAGCCAATAGAGGTTTAAAAGTTGGATTTTTCTCTTTTTCTCATACAGAACACTTGACAACATATAACTCACACTTATCATTGTTTCATTTTTCTATTTCTTTTCTAACATAATATTTATTATTTTCTAATGTACTTTGTCGCTGTCTCCCACATTAGCAAGGTAGCGCAAGGAAACAGACGAAAGAAATGGCCCAACCCACCCACATACACAAGCATATACAAACAAGACCACACACACACATATACATACCTATATATCTCGATGTATACATATATATATACACACAGACATATACATATATACACATGTACATAATTCACTCTGTCTACCCTTATTCATTTCCGTCGCCACCCTGCCACACATGAAATGACAACCCCCTCCCCCCACATGTGCGCGAGGTAGCGCTAGGAAAAGACAACAAAGGCCACATTCGTTCACACTCAGTCTCTAGCTGTCATGTAATAATGCACCGAAACCACAGCTCCCTTTCCACATCCAGGCCCCACAAAACTTTCCAAGTTTTGTGGGGCCTGGATGTGGAAAGGGAGCTGTGGTTTCGGTGCATTATACATTTTTCAATATCTCTGACAGTACAACCACCTATTAATTCTCTAGCACTGATTCGAACTGGGACCACCAATTAAGAAGGGTTAAGTGGATCCCAGGGACCACTTGACTGCCATCATGCAACTAGTATCAACCCCACTTCCACAGATGTAGCTCCTTGAGTCAGCTCTTTTTCTATCCATTTCAGCAACATTTTTGGTCTTAAATCTAAACTTCCTTCTGCTGAATACCAATAGTTCACCTTCTCCCCTGATCTTTCTCTTCCCTCTGAAAACCAGCTACCCAAGGTTGCTTCTCCTTCGCACTGTCAGATCACTTGCATCATCTCTGCCCCAAGAGTGGAGTTTGTGCCAACTGTAGTAAAAGAACACCTACTGTTCATCTCATGAATCTTGAGTCCTCTTACTCTGATTCCACCTGACTCAAAATCTCTCTAATCTCTATTAATGTGCTGGTTTTTTTTTCCAAATATGTGGGTGGGAGATGTATAAAAGAAAGAGACAGGAGGTCAAGAGAAAGGTGCAAGAGGTGAAAAAAAGGGCAAATGAGAGTTGGGGTGAGAGAGTATCATTAAATTTTAGGGAGAATAAAAAGATGTTCTGGAAGGAGGTAAATAAAGTGCGTAAGACAAGGGAGCAAATGGGAACTTCAGTGAAGGGCGCAAATGGGGAGGTGATAACAAGTAGGGGTGATGTGAGAAGGAGATGGAGTGAGTATTTTGAAGGTTTGTTGAATGTGTTTGATGATAGAGTGGCAGATATAGGATGTTTTGGTCGAGGTGGTGTGCAAAGTGAGAGGGTTAGGGAAAATGATTTGGTAAACAGAGAAGAGGTAGTGAAAGCTTTGCGGAAGATGAAAGCCGGCAAGGCAGCAGGTTTGGATGGTATTGCAGTGGAATTTATTAAAAAAGGGGGTGACTGTATTGTTGACTGGTTGGTAAGGTTATTTAATGTATGTATGACTCATGGTGAGGTGCCTGAGGATTGGCGGAATGCGTGCATAGTGCCACTGTACAAAGGCAATGGGGATAAGAGTGAGTGCTCAAATTACAGAGGTATAAGTTTGTTGAGTATTCCTGGTAAATTATATGGGAGGGTATTGATTGAGAGGGTGAAGGCATGTACAGAGCATCAGATTGGGGAAGAGCAGTGTGGTTTCAGAAGTGGTAGAGGATGTGTGGATCAGGTGTTTGCTTTGAAGAATGTATGTGAGAAATACTTAGAAAAGCAAATGGATTTGTATGTAGCATTTATGGATCTGGAGAAGGCATATGATAGAGTTGATAGAGATGCTCTGTGGAAGGTATTAAGAATATATGGTGTGGGAGGAAAGGTGTTAGAAGCAGTGAAAAGTTTTTATCGAGGATGTAAGGCATGTGTACGTGTAGGAAGAGAGGAAAGTGATTGGTTCTCAGTGAATGTAGGTTTGCGGCAGGGGTGTGTGATGTCTCCATGGTTGTTTAATTTGTTTATGGATGGGGTTGTTAGGGAGGTAAATGCAAGAGTTTTGGAAAGAGGGGCAAGTATGAAGTCTGTTGGGGATGAGAGAGCTTGGGAAGTGAGTCAGTTGTTGTTCGCTGATGATACAGCGCTGGTGGCTGATTCATGTGAGAAACTGCAGAAGCTGGTGACTGAGTTTGGTAAAGTGTGTGAAAGAAGAAAGTTAAGAGTAAATGTGAATAAGAGCAAGGTTATTAGGTACAGTAGGGTTGAGGGTCAAGTCAATTGGGAGGTGAGTTTGAATGGAGAAAAACTGGAGGAAGTGAAGTGTTTTAGATATCTGGGAGTGGATCTGGCAGCGGATGGAACCATGGAAGCGGAAGTGGATCATAGGGTGGGGGAGGGGGCAAAAATTCTGGGGGCCTTGAAGAATGTGTGGAAGTCGAGAACATTATCTCGGAAAGCAAAAATGGGTATGTTTGAAGGAATAGTGGTTCCAACAATGTTGTATGGTTGCGGGGCGTGGGCTATGGATAGAGTTGTGCACAGGAGGATGGATGTGCTGGAAATGAGATGTTTGAGGACAATGTATGGTGTGAGGTGGTTTGATCGAGTAAGTAACGTAAGGGTAAGAGAGATGTGTGGAAATAAAAAGAGCGTGGTTGAGAGAGCAGAAGAGGGTGTTTTGAAATGGTTTGGGCACATGGAGAGAATGAGTGAGGAAAGATTGACCAAGAGGATATATGTGTCGGAGGTGGAGGGAATGAGGAGAAGAGGGAGACCAAACTGGAGGTGGAAAGATGGAGTGAAAAAGATTTTGTGTGATCGGGGCCTGAACATGCAGGAGGGTGAAAGGAGGGCAAGGAATAGAGTGAATTGGAGCAATGTGGTATACCGGGGTTGACGTGCTGTCAGTGGATTGAATCAAGGCATGTGAAGCGTCTGGGGTAAACCATGGAAAGCTGTGTAGGTATGTATATTTGCGTGTGTGGACGTATGTATATACATGTGTATGGGGGGGGGTTGGGCCATTTCTTTCGTCTGTTTCCTTGCGCTACCTCGCAAACGCGGGAGACAGCGACAAAGTATAATAAAAAAAAATTAAAAATAATGTACAACCCTTACACAATTTGACCTCTTGCCACAAAGCTCTGCTCTATTCACATCCAAGTGCTGAGTTCACCCATGAAGGTGATTTCAATGTACACCACATGGATGGCTTAGGCACTGACATGGATGATCCTGATGGACACAAGGTCTTTTCTTTTCCCTAATGATCTGACACAAATTAATTAAACACCCAATTGCCATAACCACTCTTCTAAAACACTTGACCTCTTTTTTTACCACTAATCCTTCTAAGTATTGATAAACTGTTTCTGCCCCTTGAAGGTCCTCTGATCACAACCTTATGCTGTTAACTCTAATTTGGCACAACCATCGTCTATCCCTCTTCTCAAAACTTCAACTTTGACACTGAAAGAACTCAAAAGATTAACCCTGTAAAGCTTTACATTTTAGTTTCCCTGGGTAAGTAATGCTCTTCTGGTGTGGAATTCTTCAAGTTGTGCTGAATGCAAAGCAGAGGTTATCTTCACTAAGATGGAGTCCAACATCCTATCTTCTAAATCTTTTTCCCCTGTTATGACCCTCTTAGCATTTCTCTGTTCCTTCCCTCCCTTCATCTCTCACTCTCTCTAACTCTCTTCCTCCTCCTTAAATGAAGAAATAGTGTGACCTCCCATTTACTTTGACCTCTGTGGTGAACCATGTAAAACTTTCCTTCTTAGGTCCATACCAAGTGAACAATGGTGCCATGATCATTTAGCTTTCTTTCTCTCCTCTATCCTTCCTCTCTGTAATTCTCATTCTTGTTCCTTAATCTTTACTATCCTCCCTGGCTCTCTATCTGTTTTGTGGTAGTATAAACAAAGGACCTGTTAGCCATGCCTTTAGTCTACAAGCAGGGTAAGCCAGGAAATGGTGGTTGCGCAATTCTTGGCAAGATCTTATGAATAAGATCATTGATCATCTGTGTTGTTTGTCACCTTGTACACTTGTATGTACTCAGTATTTGTTACATAGCTTTGAAGTTAATGATCAGTGTTAGATATTTGAATATTTGTAACTAATTTATATTAGTTTAATACATTACCAAGATTTAACTCTAAGTTTCTATATCCATACAGGGGAAGTGTGTTATGATCCTCTAGGTGGAAGACCATTATCTTCCCATCTCTGTTCCTCCCCTCCCTTCATCTCTCTCTCTCTCTCTCTCTCTCTCTCTCTCTCTCTCTCTCTCTCTCTCTCTCTCCTACTTAAACGAAGTGATAAGATGTTGGGTCAGCGTTATGTGTCTTCCCATTAACTCTGGCTTCTGTGGACAGCCCATGTAAATATTCCTTCTTAGGCCTGCACCCAGAGAACAGTGGAGCCTGGTTCATTTAACCCTTTTCCTTTCTTACTATCCTTCCTCTCCATTATTCTCATCCTCCTTTCCTATTCTTTTCAATCCACCCAACTTATCCATTTTGTAAATGTATAAATAAAAGGAGCTCCCGAACACGCCATTTGTCTACCTAAGGGGTTAGCCTGGAAAGAGAGGATGTGTGGCTCTTATCTCTTTGGGGTAAGTTCAGTGATTATCTATGTTATGTGTAAGCCCATTCTGTATGCAGCCGTTAAACATGTACTTGGCATCAGTTAATGAGCTTTATAATGAATGATCACAGACAGATGTTTGAATGTTTGTAACACATCTATGTAAGATTTATCTTAGTTTAATAGTGTATTAAGATGTAACTATGACCTATATTTGTCTCATTCATTAATATCTATAACTTGTCTGTCACCGCTCACAAATCTGGGGTGGCTCATACTTTACTTCTCTCTTAACTGGGGTGGATTCAAAAGCCTTTCATCTTGTTAATTATCCTCTATGTCTGCATGTGTCCTCATTCACAAAGTCTGGGCCTAAAGCATGCATCTGGATACCGTTTTCCACAATTGTGGAGATTGGCCACTCACAGACAGACAGTTATGATGCCTCCTTCCCTTGAACAGCTAATCTGTCTAATACTCTTTTTTTTCTTTTGTCCTTCCCTTTTCCTATAACATTTCTTCCTTTAAGAGGCAGAACTACAACACCTGCAGAGCCCTAATAACTTTCCTTTTCTTATACTTTTTACACTGACCTGAGATGGCCTTGATTGGGGCAAGTTTTGTCCATGCCATGCTAGTCACTATGAAATAAAAATAGAATTTTTTTTTTTTTTTTTATACTTTGTCGCTGTCTCCCGCATTTGCGAGGTAGCGCAAGGAAACAGACGAAAGAAATGGCCCAACCCCCCCCCATACACATGTATATACATACGTCCACACACGCAAATATACATACCTACACAGCTTTCCATGGTTTACCTCAGACGCTTCACATGCCTTGATTCAATCCACTGACAGCACGTCAACCCCGGTATACCACATCGCTCCAATTCACTCTATTCCTTGCCCTCCTTTCACCCTCCTGCATGTTCAGGCCCCGATCACACAAAATCTTTTTCACTCCATCTTTCCACCTCCAATTTGGTCTCCCTCTTCTCCTCGTTCCCTCCACCTCCGACACATATATCCTCTTGGTCAATCTTTCCTCACTCATTCTCTCCATGTGCCCAAACCACTTCAAAACACCCTCTTCTGCTCTCTCAACCACGCTCTTTTTATTTCCACACATCTATCTTACCCTTACGTTACTCACTCGATCAAACCACCTCACACCACACATTGTCCTCAAACATCTCATTTCCAGCACATCCATCCTCCTGCGCACAACTCTATCCATAGCCCACGCCTCGCAACCATACAACATTGTTGGAACCACTATTCCTTCAAACATACCCATTTTTGCTTTCCGAGATAATGTTCTCGACTTCCACACATTCTTCAAGGCCCCCAGAATTTTCGCCCCCTCCCCCACCCTATGATCCACTTCCGCTTCCATGGTTCCATCCGCTGCCAGATCCACTCCCAGATATCTAAAACACTTCACTTCCTCCAGTTTTTCTCCATTCAAACTCACCTCCCAATTGACTTGACCCTCAACCCTACTGTACCTAATAACCTTGCTCTTATTCACATTTACTCTTAACTTTCTTCTTCCACACACTTTACCAAACTCAGTCACCAGCTTCTGCAGTTTCTCACATGAATCAGCCACCAGCGCTGTATCATCAGCAAACAACAACTGACTCACTTCCCAAGCTCTCTCATCCCCAACAGACTTCATACTTGCCCCTCTTTCCAAAACTCTTGCATTTACCTCCCTAACAACCCCATCCATAAACAAATTAAACAACCATGGAGACATCACACACCCCTGCCGCAAACCTACATTCACTGAGAACCAATCACTTTCCTCTCTTCCTACACGTACACATGCCTTACATCCTCGATAAAAACTTTTCACTGCTTCTAACAACTTTCCTCCCACACCATATATTCTTAATACCTTCCACAGAGCATCTCTATCAACTCTATCATATGCCTTCTCCAGATCCATAAATGCTACATACAAATCCATTTGCTTTTCTAAGTATTTCTCACATACATTCTTCAAAGCAAACACCTGATCCACACATCCTCTACCACTTCTGAAACCACACTGCTCTTCCCCAATCTGATGCTCTGTACATGCCTTCACCCTCTCAATCAATACCCTCCCATATAATTTACCAGGAATACTCAACAAACTTATACCTCTGTAATTTGAGCACTCACTCTTATCCCCTTTGCCTTTGTACAATGGCACTATGCACGCATTCCGCCAATCCTCAGGCACCTCACCATGAGTCATACATACATTAAATAACCTTACCAACCAGTCAACAATACAGTCACCCCCTTTTTTAATAAATTCCACTGCAATACCATCCAAACCTGCTGCCTTGCCCGCTTTCATCTTCCACAAAGCTTTTACTACCTCTTCTCTGTTTACCAAATCATTTTCCCTAACCCTCTCACTTTGCACACCACCTCGACCAAAACACCCTATATCTGCCACTCTATCATCAAACACATTCAACAAACCTTCAAAATACTCACTCCATCTCCTTCTCACATCACCCCTACTTGTTATCACCTCCCCATTTGCGCCCTTCACTGAAGTTCCCATTTGCTCCCTTGTCTTACGCACTTTATTTACCTCCTTCCAGAACATCTTTTTATTCTCCCTAAAATTTAATGATACTCTCTCACCCCAACTCTCATTTGCCCTTTTTTTCACCTCTTGCACCTTTCTCTTGACCTCCTGTCTCTTTCTTTTATACATCTCCCACTCAATTGCATTTTTTCCCTGCAAAAATCGTCCAAATGCCTCTCTCTTCTCTTTCACTAATACTCTTAAATCAATAAATTAATTCTTGTGGATTACTGACACCAGAAATTAGGCTTAAATTCAATTATGCAGCAAAAGAGGTTAAGAAACTGAGACAAATTTCAATAAATTCATAAAACTTATCATAAATAATTCAGACTAAGGGAGCATGATCTGAAGCATTGATCTTTATCTTACCAGTAATTCAGTAAAATATGAGGATGACTTTTGGCACCATGGAAACAGTCTCACTAAATTCCAAATACCACCAATACTAGTGAATACCACTAAATACCCCTTGAAAATTCTGTGAACAAAATATTCTATCTTATGAAATAAAAGAATATCATATACGAAAAGTAAGAACAACAAAACAGGAGCTATGGGCCATAACTTACCCAGAGAGAAATAATAAACTTCCCAGTGGAAGAATACTGACATAGCACACATTAAGCTAGCCCTAAGCACTAATATCTGGAGTTGCGACGTCTGGCTCAGCACTACTTGGTTCTTTCCTCATCAGCACAAACTCCACCCGCTACTGGTGCCTCATATGCAATTACCCTTGTTTCATATGTCTTCAAAACTTCTAAACATGTGCATATACTTTCATTATTACATTTATTCTGGTATCATAAAATGTATATATCAATTTGTCAAGATTACTCATCTCAGTCCATCCTTATTATTATTACCATGATTATCACAGCTATCAATGAGTGATACTAAGACTGACTGATAGCCTATTTTTGGTTATTCATTCAACTTTAGTACATAGGCATAAAAAGGTCAACACACGACAGTTTGGTGCTTAGCTTAGCAATGTGCACTACCTTAGCACACTGCTCTCATGGGAACCTTTTTTATTTCTTACATGGTAAGCTGAGGCCACATTATATTGCTTGCTTCTTCGCTCTTTACTTTTCTTAAATGATCTTATCAAACTGCATGAGAAAGATTCTGATTTTCACATTCATTTCTATGTGGTATCTGCTAACATTTCCTGGTATTAGGAGTTCAGGAAAGGTCCTCAAAGAAAAAGCAAGGCAAAAGTAAGTGAAGCAGTAGCAACTAGAAATCATCAAAACCTATGAAACATTACTTTACTCCATCAAAAGGCTGAGATTTACCTTATGAATATCATATTCAAATTATACCAAAAAATTCATTCAAAATTCTTTCCACCATATCAGTTGACCTATATGAGAGGAAGGCTACATGCGTACTCAGGGAACAGCAAACACAGAGTACGTGAACACAGCTGAAGTGAATTAATGCACACACAGCAATATTTCACATACTTTTTAAAGAACATAAAAAGGTATGGTGAATTTAGGTTGTTTGGGGAACATGGGTCACATTTCATACGTTCTCTTGATATGTTACATCGTTTTTTCTAATTTTCATCTTACATTTTTCCTGATTATCATAGTTCTCCATATGTCCACAGCATTATTACCAGAACATAATAACTAGAGTTCCTAATCAGCTTCCCCTAATGCATCAGCTTCCCCTAATGCATCAGCTTCCCCTAATGCATCAGCTTACCCTATTGCATCAGCTTCCCCTAATGCATCAGCTTCCCCTAATGCATCAGCTTACCCTATTGCATCAGCTTACCCTAATGCATCAGCTTACCCTAATGCATCAGCTTACCCTATTGCATCAGCTTACCCTATTGCATCAGCTTACCCTATTGCATCAGCTTACCCTATTGCATCAGCTTCCCCTAATGCATCAGCTTCCCCTAATGCATCAGCTTACCCTATTGCATCAGCTTACCCTATTGCATCAGCTTACCCTATTGCATCAGCTTACCCTATTGCATCAGCTTACCCTATTGCATCAGCTTACCCTATTGCATCAGCTTACCCTATTGCATCAGCTTACCCTATTGCATCAGCTTACCCTATTGCATCAGCTTACCCTATTGCATCAGCTTACCCTATTGCATCAGCTTACCCTATTGCATCAGCTTACCCTATTGCATCAGCTTACCCTATTGCATCAGCTTACCCTATTGCATCAGCTTACCCTATTGCATCAGCTTACCCTATTGCATCAGCTTACCCTATTGCATCAGCTTACCCTATTGCATCAGCTTACCCTATTGCATCAGCTTACCCTATTGCATCAGCTTACCCTATTGCATCAGCTTACCCTATTGCATCAGCTTACCCTATTGCATCAGCTTACCCTATTGCATCAGCTTACCCTATTGCATCAGCTTACCCTATTGCATCAGCTTACCCTATTGCATCAGCTTACCCTATTGCATCAGCTTACCCTATTGCATCAGCTTACCCTATTGCATCAGCTTACCCTATTGCATCAGCTTACCCTATTGCATCAGCTTACCCTATTGCATCAGCTTACCCTATTGCATCAGCTTACCCTATTGCATCAGCTTACCCTATTGCATCAGCTTACCCTATTGCATCAGCTTACCCTATTGCATCAGCTTACCCTATTGCATCAGCTTACCCTATTGCATCAGCTTACCCTATTGCATCAGCTTACCCTATTGCATCAGCTTACCCTATTGCATCAGCTTACCCTATTGCATCAGCTTACCCTATTGCATCAGCTTACCCTATTGCATCAGCTTCCCCTAATGCATCAGCTTACCCTATTGCATCAGCTTACCCTATTGCATCAGCTTCCCCTAATGCATCAGCTTCCCCTAATGCATCAGCTTCCCCTAATGCATCAGCTTCCCCTAATGCATCAGCTTCCCCTAATGCATCAGCTTCCCCTAATGCATCAGCTTCCCCTAATGCATCAGCTTCCCCTAATGCATCAGCTTCCCCTAATGCATCAGCTTACCCTATTGCATCAGCTTACCCTATTGCATCAGCTTACCCTATTGCATCAGCTTACCCTATTGCATCAGCTTACCCTATTGCATCAGCTTACCCTATTGCATCAGCTTACCCTATTGCATCAGCTTACCCTATTGCATCAGCTTACCCTATTGCATCAGCTTACCCTATTGCATCAGCTTACCCTATTGCATCAGCTTACCCTATTGCATCAGCTTACCCTATTGCATCAGCTTACCCTATTGCATCAGCTTACCCTATTGCATCAGCTTACCCTATTGCATCAGCTTACCCTATTGCATCAGCTTACCCTATTGCATCAGCTTACCCTATTGCATCAGCTTACCCTATTGCATCAGCTTACCCTATTGCATCAGCTTACCCTATTGCATCAGCTTACCCTATTGCATCAGCTTACCCTATTGCATCAGCTTACCCTATTGCATCAGCTTACCCTATTGCATCAGCTTACCCTATTGCATCAGCTTACCCTATTGCATCAGCTTACCCTATTGCATCAGCTTACCCTATTGCATCAGCTTACCCTATTGCATCAGCTTACCCTATTGCATCAGCTTACCCTATTGCATCAGCTTACCCTATTGCATCAGCTTACCCTATTGCATCAGCTTACCCTATTGCATCAGCTTACCCTATTGCATCAGCTTACCCTATTGCATCAGCTTACCCTATTGCATCAGCTTACCCTATTGCATCAGCTTACCCTATTGCATCAGCTTACCCTATTGCATCAGCTTACCCTATTGCATCAGCTTACCCTATTGCATCAGCTTACCCTATTGCATCAGCTTACCCTATTGCATCAGCTTACCCTATTGCATCAGCTTACCCTATTGCATCAGCTTACCCTATTGCATCAGCTTACCCTATTGCATCAGCTTACCCTATTGCATCAGCTTACCCTATTGCATCAGCTTACCCTATTGCATCAGCTTACCCTATTGCATCAGCTTACCCTATTGCATCAGCTTACCCTATTGCATCAGCTTACCCTATTGCATCAGCTTACCCTATTGCATCAGCTTACCCTATTGCATCAGCTTACCCTATTGCATCAGCTTACCCTATTGCATCAGCTTACCCTATTGCATCAGCTTACCCTATTGCATCAGCTTACCCTATTGCATCAGCTTACCCTATTGCATCAGCTTACCCTATTGCATCAGCTTACCCTATTGCATCAGCTTACCCTATTGCATCAGCTTACCCTATTGCATCAGCTTACCCTATTGCATCAGCTTACCCTATTGCATCAGCTTACCCTATTGCATCAGCTTACCCTATTGCATCAGCTTACCCTATTGCATCAGCTTACCCTATTGCATCAGCTTACCCTATTGCATCAGCTTACCCTATTGCATCAGCTTACCCTATTGCATCAGCTTACCCTATTGCATCAGCTTACCCTATTGCATCAGCTTACCCTATTGCATCAGCTTACCCTATTGCATCAGCTTACCCTATTGCATCAGCTTACCCTATTGCATCAGCTTACCCTATTGCATCAGCTTACCCTATTGCATCAGCTTACCCTATTGCATCAGCTTACCCTATTGCATCAGCTTACCCTATTGCATCAGCTTACCCTATTGCATCAGCTTACCCTATTGCATCAGCTTACCCTATTGCATCAGCTTACCCTATTGCATCAGCTTCCCCTAATGCATCAGCTTCCCCTAATGCATCAGCTTCCCCTAATGCATCAGCTTACCCTATTGCATCAGCTTACCCTATTGCATCAGCTTACCCTATTGCATCAGCTTACCCTATTGCATCAGCTTACCCTATTGCATCAGCTTACCCTATTGCATCAGCTTACCCTATTGCATCAGCTTACCCTATTGCATCAGCTTACCCTATTGCATCAGCTTACCCTATTGCATCAGCTTACCCTATTGCATCAGCTTACCCTATTGCATCAGCTTACCCTATTGCATCAGCTTACCCTATTGCATCAGCTTACCCTATTGCATCAGCTTACCCTATTGCATCAGCTTACCCTATTGCATCAGCTTACCCTATTGCATCAGCTTACCCTATTGCATCAGCTTACCCTATTGCATCAGCTTACCCTATTGCATCAGCTTACCCTATTGCATCAGCTTACCCTATTGCATCAGCTTACCCTATTGCATCAGCTTACCCTATTGCATCAGCTTACCCTATTGCATCAGCTTACCCTATTGCATCAGCTTACCCTATTGCATCAGCTTACCCTATTGCATCAGCTTACCCTATTGCATCAGCTTACCCTATTGCATCAGCTTCCCCTAATGCATCAGCTTCCCCTAATGCATCAGCTTCCCCTAATGCATCAGCTTACCCTATTGCATCAGCTTACCCTATTGCATCAGCTTACCCTATTGCATCAGCTTACCCTATTGCATCAGCTTACCCTATTGCATCAGCTTACCCTATTGCATCAGCTTACCCTATTGCATCAGCTTACCCTATTGCATCAGCTTACCCTATTGCATCAGCTTACCCTATTGCATCAGCTTACCCTATTGCATCAGCTTACCCTATTGCATCAGCTTACCCTATTGCATCAGCTTACCCTATTGCATCAGCTTACCCTATTGCATCAGCTTACCCTATTGCATCAGCTTACCCTATTGCATCAGCTTACCCTATTGCATCAGCTTACCCTATTGCATCAGCTTACCCTATTGCATCAGCTTACCCTATTGCATCAGCTTACCCTATTGCATCAGCTTCCCCTAATGCATCAGCTTCCCCTAATGCATCAGCTTCCCCTAATGCATCAGCTTCCCCTAATGCATCAGCTTACCCTATTGCATCAGCTTACCCTATTGCATCAGCTTACCCTATTGCATCAGCTTACCCTATTGCATCAGCTTACCCTATTGCATCAGCTTACCCTATTGCATCAGCTTACCCTATTGCATCAGCTTACCCTATTGCATCAGCTTACCCTATTGCATCAGCTTACCCTATTGCATCAGCTTACCCTATTGCATCAGCTTACCCTATTGCATCAGCTTACCCTATTGCATCAGCTTACCCTATTGCATCAGCTTACCCTATTGCATCAGCTTACCCTATTGCATCAGCTTACCCTATTGCATCAGCTTACCCTATTGCATCAGCTTACCCTATTGCATCAGCTTACCCTATTGCATCAGCTTACCCTATTGCATCAGCTTACCCTATTGCATCAGCTTACCCTATTGCATCAGCTTACCCTATTGCATCAGCTTACCCTATTGCATCAGCTTACCCTATTGCATCAGCTTACCCTATTGCATCAGCTTACCCTATTGCATCAGCTTACCCTATTGCATCAGCTTACCCTATTGCATCAGCTTACCCTATTGCATCAGCTTACCCTATTGCATCAGCTTACCCTATTGCATCAGCTTACCCTATTGCATCAGCTTACCCTATTGCATCAGCTTACCCTATTGCATCAGCTTACCCTATTGCATCAGCTTACCCTATTGCATCAGCTTACCCTATTGCATCAGCTTACCCTATTGCATCAGCTTACCCTATTGCATCAGCTTACCCTATTGCATCAGCTTACCCTATTGCATCAGCTTACCCTATTGCATCAGCTTACCCTATTGCATCAGCTTACCCTATTGCATCAGCTTACCCTATTGCATCAGCTTACCCTATTGCATCAGCTTACCCTATTGCATCAGCTTACCCTATTGCATCAGCTTACCCTATTGCATCAGCTTACCCTATTGCATCAGCTTACCCTATTGCATCAGCTTACCCTATTGCATCAGCTTACCCTATTGCATCAGCTTACCCTATTGCATCAGCTTACCCTATTGCATCAGCTTACCCTATTGCATCAGCTTACCCTATTGCATCAGCTTACCCTATTGCATCAGCTTACCCTATTGCATCAGCTTACCCTATTGCATCAGCTTACCCTATTGCATCAGCTTACCCTATTGCATCAGCTTACCCTATTGCATCAGCTTACCCTATTGCATCAGCTTACCCTATTGCATCAGCTTACCCTATTGCATCAGCTTACCCTATTGCATCAGCTTACCCTATTGCATCAGCTTACCCTATTGCATCAGCTTACCCTATTGCATCAGCTTACCCTATTGCATCAGCTTACCCTATTGCATCAGCTTACCCTATTGCATCAGCTTACCCTATTGCATCAGCTTACCCTATTGCATCAGCTTACCCTATTGCATCAGCTTCCCCTAATGCATCAGCTTACCCTATTGCATCAGCTTACCCTATTGCATCAGCTTACCCTATTGCATCAGCTTACCCTATTGCATCAGCTTACCCTATTGCATCAGCTTACCCTATTGCATCAGCTTACCTAATGCATCAGCTTCCCCTAATGCATCAGCTTCCCCTAATGCATCAGCTTCCCCTAATGCATCAGCTTCCCCTAATGCATCAGCTTCCCCTAATGCATCAGCTTCCCCTAATGCATCAGCTTCCCCTAATGCATCAGCTTCCCCTAATGCATCAGCTTCCCCTAATGCATCAGCTTCCCCTAATGCATCAGCTTCCCCTAATGCATCAGCTTCCCCTAATGCATCAGCTTCCCCTAATGCATCAGCTTCCCCTAATGCATCAGCTTCCCCTAATGCATCAGCTTCCCCTAATGCATCAGCTTCCCCTAATGCATCAGCTTCCCCTAATGCATCAGCTTCCCCTAATGCATCAGCTTCCCCTAATGCATCAGCTTACCCTATTGCATCAGCTTACCCTATTGCATCAGCTTACCCTATTGCATCAGCTTACCCTATTGCATCAGCTTACCCTATTGCATCAGCTTACCCTATTGCATCAGCTTACCCTATTGCATCAGCTTACCCTATTGCATCAGCTTACCCTATTGCATCAGCTTACCCTATTGCATCAGCTTACCCTATTGCATCAGCTTACCCTATTGCATCAGCTTACCCTATTGCATCAGCTTACCCTATTGCATCAGCTTACCCTATTGCATCAGCTTACCCTATTGCATCAGCTTACCCTATTGCATCAGCTTACCCTATTGCATCAGCTTACCCTATTGCATCAGCTTACCCTATTGCATCAGCTTACCCTATTGCATCAGCTTACCCTATTGCATCAGCTTACCCTATTGCATCAGCTTACCCTATTGCATCAGCTTACCCTATTGCATCAGCTTACCCTATTGCATCAGCTTACCCTATTGCATCAGCTTACCCTATTGCATCAGCTTACCCTATTGCATCAGCTTACCCTATTGCATCAGCTTACCCTATTGCATCAGCTTACCCTATTGCATCAGCTTACCCTATTGCATCAGCTTCCCCTAATGCATCAGCTTCCCCTAATGCATCAGCTTCCCCTAATGCATCAGCTTACCCTATTGCATCAGCTTACCCTATTGCATCAGCTTACCCTATTGCATCAGCTTCCCCTAATGCATCAGCTTCCCCTAATGCATCAGCTTACCCTATTGCATCAGCTTACCCTATTGCATCAGCTTACCCTATTGCATCAGCTTACCCTATTGCATCAGCTTACCCTATTGCATCAGCTTACCCTATTGCATCAGCTTACCCTATTGCATCAGCTTACCCTATTGCATCAGCTTACCCTATTGCATCAGCTTACCCTATTGCATCAGCTTACCCTATTGCATCAGCTTACCCTATTGCATCAGCTTACCCTATTGCATCAGCTTACCCTATTGCATCAGCTTACCCTATTGCATCAGCTTACCCTATTGCATCAGCTTACCCTATTGCATCAGCTTACCCTATTGCATCAGCTTACCCTATTGCATCAGCTTACCCTATTGCATCAGCTTACCCTATTGCATCAGCTTACCCTATTGCATCAGCTTACCCTATTGCATCAGCTTACCCTATTGCATCAGCTTACCCTATTGCATCAGCTTACCCTATTGCATCAGCTTACCCTATTGCATCAGCTTACCCTATTGCATCAGCTTACCCTATTGCATCAGCTTACCCTATTGCATCAGCTTACCCTATTGCATCAGCTTACCCTATTGCATCAGCTTCCCCTAATGCATCAGCTTCCCCTAATGCATCAGCTTCCCCTAATGCATCAGCTTCCCCTAATGCATCAGCTTACCCTATTGCATCAGCTTACCCTATTGCATCAGCTTACCCTATTGCATCAGCTTACCCTATTGCATCAGCTTACCCTATTGCATCAGCTTACCCTATTGCATCAGCTTACCCTATTGCATCAGCTTACCCTATTGCATCAGCTTACCCTATTGCATCAGCTTACCCTATTGCATCAGCTTACCCTATTGCATCAGCTTACCCTATTGCATCAGCTTACCCTATTGCATCAGCTTACCCTATTGCATCAGCTTACCCTATTGCATCAGCTTACCCTATTGCATCAGCTTACCCTATTGCATCAGCTTACCCTATTGCATCAGCTTACCCTATTGCATCAGCTTACCCTATTGCATCAGCTTACCCTATTGCATCAGCTTACCCTATTGCATCAGCTTACCCTATTGCATCAGCTTACCCTATTGCATCAGCTTACCCTATTGCATCAGCTTACCCTATTGCATCAGCTTACCCTATTGCATCAGCTTACCCTATTGCATCAGCTTACCCTATTGCATCAGCTTACCCTATTGCATCAGCTTCCCCTAATGCATCAGCTTCCCCTAATGCATCAGCTTCCCCTAATGCATCAGCTTCCCCTAATGCATCAGCTTCCCCTAATGCATCAGCTTCCCCTAATGCATCAGCTTACCCTATTGCATCAGCTTACCCTATTGCATCAGCTTACCCTATTGCATCAGCTTACCCTATTGCATCAGCTTACCCTATTGCATCAGCTTACCCTATTGCATCAGCTTACCCTATTGCATCAGCTTACCCTATTGCATCAGCTTACCCTATTGCATCAGCTTACCCTATTGCATCAGCTTCCCCTAATGCATCAGCTTCCCCTAATGCATCAGCTTCCCCTAATGCATCAGCTTCCCCTAATGCATCAGCTTCCCCTAATGCATCAGCTTCCCCTAATGCATCAGCTTCCCCTAATGCATCAGCTTCCCCTAATGCATCAGCTTCCCCTAATGCATCAGCTTCCCCTAATGCATCAGCTTACCCTATTGCATCAGCTTACCCTATTGCATCAGCTTACCCTATTGCATCAGCTTACCCTATTGCATCAGCTTACCCTATTGCATCAGCTTACCCTATTGCATCAGCTTACCCTATTGCATCAGCTTACCCTATTGCATCAGCTTACCCTATTGCATCAGCTTACCCTATTGCATCAGCTTCCCCTAATGCATCAGCTTCCCCTAATGCATCAGCTTCCCCTAATGCATCAGCTTCCCCTAATGCATCAGCTTCCCCTAATGCATCAGCTTCCCCTAATGCATCAGCTTCCCCTAATGCATCAGCTTCCCCTAATGCATCAGCTTCCCCTAATGCATCAGCTTCCCCTAATGCATCAGCTTCCCCTAATGCATCAGCTTCCCCTAATGCATCAGCTTCCCCTAATGCATCAGCTTCCCCTAATGCATCAGCTTCCCCTAATGCATCAGCTTACCCTATTGCATCAGCTTACCCTATTGCATCAGCTTACCCTATTGCATCAGCTTACCCTATTGCATCAGCTTACCCTATTGCATCAGCTTACCCTATTGCATCAGCTTACCCTATTGCATCAGCTTCCCCTAATGCATCAGCTTCCCCTAATGCATCAGCTTCCCCTAATGCATCAGCTTCCCCTAATGCATCAGCTTCCCCTAATGCATCAGCTTCCCCTAATGCATCAGCTTCCCCTAATGCATCAGCTTACCCTATTGCATCAGCTTACCCTATTGCATCAGCTTCCCCTAATGCATCAGCTTCCCCTAATGCATCAGCTTCCCCTAATGCATCAGCTTACCCTATTGCATCAGCTTACCCTATTGCATCAGCTTACCCTATTGCATCAGCTTACCCTATTGCATCAGCTTCCCCTAATGCATCAGCTTCCCCTAATGCATCAGCTTCCCCTAATGCATCAGCTTCCCCTAATGCATCAGCTTCCCCTAATGCATCAGCTTCCCCTAATGCATCAGCTTCCCCTAATGCATCAGCTTCCCCTAATGCATCAGCTTCCCCTAATGCATCAGCTTCCCCTAATGCATCAGCTTCCCCTAATGCATCAGCTTCCCCTAATGCATCAGCTTCCCCTAATGCATCAGCTTCCCCTAATGCATCAGCTTCCCCTAATGCATCAGCTTCCCCTAATGCATCAGCTTCCCCTAATGCATCAGCTTCCCCTAATGCATCAGCTTCCCCTAATGCATCAGCTTCCCCTAATGCATCAGCTTCCCCTAATGCATCAGCTTCCCCTAATGCATCAGCTTCCCCTAATGCATCAGCTTCCCCTAATGCATCAGCTTCCCCTAATGCATCAGCTTACCCTATTGCATCAGCTTACCCTATTGCATCAGCTTACCCTATTGCATCAGCTTACCCTATTGCATCAGCTTACCCTATTGCATCAGCTTACCCTATTGCATCAGCTTACCCTATTGCATCAGCTTCCCCTAATGCATCAGCTTCCCCTAATGCATCAGCTTCCCCTAATGCATCAGCTTCCCCTAATGCATCAGCTTACCCTATTGCATCAGCTTACCCTATTGCATCAGCTTACCCTATTGCATCAGCTTACCCTATTGCATCAGCTTCCCCTAATGCATCAGCTTCCCCTAATGCATCAGCTTCCCCTAATGCATCAGCTTCCCCTAATGCATCAGCTTCCCCTAATGCATCAGCTTCCCCTAATGCATCAGCTTCCCCTAATGCATCAGCTTCCCCTAATGCATCAGCTTCCCCTAATGCATCAGCTTACCCTATTGCATCAGCTTACCCTATTGCATCAGCTTACCCTATTGCATCAGCTTACCCTATTGCATCAGCTTACCCTATTGCATCAGCTTACCCTATTGCATCAGCTTACCCTATTGCATCAGCTTACCCTATTGCATCAGCTTACCCTATTGCATCAGCTTCCCCTAATGCATCAGCTTCCCCTAATGCATCAGCTTCCCCTAATGCATCAGCTTCCCCTAATGCATCAGCTTCCCCTAATGCATCAGCTTCCCCTAATGCATCAGCTTCCCCTAATGCATCAGCTTCCCCTAATGCATCAGCTTACCCTATTGCATCAGCTTACCCTATTGCATCAGCTTACCCTATTGCATCAGCTTACCCTATTGCATCAGCTTACCCTATTGCATCAGCTTACCCTATTGCATCAGCTTACCCTATTGCATCAGCTTACCCTATTGCATCAGCTTACCCTATTGCATCAGCTTCCCCTAATGCATCAGCTTCCCCTAATGCATCAGCTTCCCCTAATGCATCAGCTTCCCCTAATGCATCAGCTTCCCCTAATGCATCAGCTTCCCCTAATGCATCAGCTTCCCCTAATGCATCAGCTTCCCCTAATGCATCAGCTTCCCCTAATGCATCAGCTTCCCCTAATGCATCAGCTTCCCCTAATGCATCAGCTTCCCCTAATGCATCAGCTTCCCCTAATGCATCAGCTTCCCCTAATGCATCAGCTTCCCCTAATGCATCAGCTTCCCCTAATGCATCAGCTTCCCCTAATGCATCAGCTTCCCCTAATGCATCAGCTTCCCCTAATGCATCAGCTTCCCCTAATGCATCAGCTTCCCCTAATGCATCAGCTTCCCCTAATGCATCAGCTTCCCCTAATGCATCAGCTTCCCCTAATGCATCAGCTTCCCCTAATGCATCAGCTTCCCCTAATGCATCAGCTTCCCCTAATGCATCAGCTTCCCCTAATGCATCAGCTTCCCCTAATGCATCAGCTTCCCCTAATGCATCAGCTTCCCCTAATGCATCAGCTTCCCCTAATGCATCAGCTTCCCCTAATGCATCAGCTTCCCCTAATGCATCAGCTTCCCCTAATGCATCAGCTTCCCCTAATGCATCAGCTTCCCCTAATGCATCAGCTTACCCTATTGCATCAGCTTACCCTATTGCATCAGCTTACCCTATTGCATCAGCTTACCCTATTGCATCAGCTTACCCTATTGCATCAGCTTCCCCTAATGCATCAGCTTCCCCTAATGCATCAGCTTCCCCTAATGCATCAGCTTCCCCTAATGCATCAGCTTCCCCTAATGCATCAGCTTCCCCTAATGCATCAGCTTCCCCTAATGCATCAGCTTCCCCTAATGCATCAGCTTCCCCTAATGCATCAGCTTCCCCTAATGCATCAGCTTCCCCTAATGCATCAGCTTCCCCTAATGCATCAGCTTCCCCTAATGCATCAGCTTCCCCTAATGCATCAGCTTCCCCTAATGCATCAGCTTCCCCTAATGCATCAGCTTCCCCTAATGCATCAGCTTCCCCTAATGCATCAGCTTCCCCTAATGCATCAGCTTCCCCTAATGCATCAGCTTCCCCTAATGCATCAGCTTCCCCTAATGCATCAGCTTCCCCTAATGCATCAGCTTCCCCTAATGCATCAGCTTCCCCTAATGCATCAGCTTCCCCTAATGCATCAGCTTCCCCTAATGCATCAGCTTCCCCTAATGCATCAGCTTCCCCTAATGCATCAGCTTCCCCTAATGCATCAGCTTCCCCTAATGCATCAGCTTCCCCTAATGCATCAGCTTCCCCTAATGCATCAGCTTCCCCTAATGCATCAGCTTCCCCTAATGCATCAGCTTCCCCTAATGCATCAGCTTCCCCTAATGCATCAGCTTCCCCTAATGCATCAGCTTCCCCTAATGCATCAGCTTCCCCTAATGCATCAGCTTCCCCTAATGCATCAGCTTCCCCTAATGCATCAGCTTCCCCTAATGCATCAGCTTCCCCTAATGCATCAGCTTCCCCTAATGCATCAGCTTCCCCTAATGCATCAGCTTCCCCTAATGCATCAGCTTCCCCTAATGCATCAGCTTCCCCTAATGCATCAGCTTCCCCTAATGCATCAGCTTCCCCTAATGCATCAGCTTCCCCTAATGCATCAGCTTCCCCTAATGCATCAGCTTACCCTATTGCATCAGCTTACCCTATTGCATCAGCTTACCCTATTGCATCAGCTTACCCTATTGCATCAGCTTACCCTATTGCATCAGCTTACCCTATTGCATCAGCTTACCCTATTGCATCAGCTTACCCTATTGCATCAGCTTACCCTATTGCATCAGCTTACCCTATTGCATCAGCTTACCCTATTGCATCAGCTTACCCTATTGCATCAGCTTACCCTATTGCATCAGCTTACCCTATTGCATCAGCTTACCCTATTGCATCAGCTTACCCTATTGCATCAGCTTACCCTATTGCATCAGCTTACCCTATTGCATCAGCTTACCCTATTGCATCAGCTTACCCTATTGCATCAGCTTACCCTATTGCATCAGCTTACCCTATTGCATCAGCTTACCCTATTGCATCAGCTTACCCTATTGCATCAGCTTACCCTATTGCATCAGCTTACCCTATTGCATCAGCTTACCCTATTGCATCAGCTTACCCTATTGCATCAGCTTACCCTATTGCATCAGCTTACCCTATTGCATCAGCTTACCCTATTGCATCAGCTTACCCTATTGCATCAGCTTACCCTATTGCATCAGCTTACCCTATTGCATCAGCTTACCCTATTGCATCAGCTTACCCTATTGCATCAGCTTACCCTATTGCATCAGCTTACCCTATTGCATCAGCTTACCCTATTGCATCAGCTTACCCTATTGCATCAGCTTACCCTATTGCATCAGCTTACCCTATTGCATCAGCTTACCCTATTGCATCAGCTTACCCTATTGCATCAGCTTACCCTATTGCATCAGCTTACCCTATTGCATCAGCTTACCCTATTGCATCAGCTTACCCTATTGCATCAGCTTACCCTATTGCATCAGCTTACCCTATTGCATCAGCTTACCCTATTGCATCAGCTTACCCTATTGCATCAGCTTACCCTATTGCATCAGCTTACCCTATTGCATCAGCTTACCCTATTGCATCAGCTTACCCTATTGCATCAGCTTACCCTATTGCATCAGCTTACCCTATTGCATCAGCTTACCCTATTGCATCAGCTTACCCTATTGCATCAGCTTACCCTATTGCATCAGCTTACCCTATTGCATCAGCTTACCCTATTGCATCAGCTTACCCTATTGCATCAGCTTACCCTATTGCATCAGCTTACCCTATTGCATCAGCTTACCCTATTGCATCAGCTTACCCTATTGCATCAGCTTACCCTATTGCATCAGCTTACCCTATTGCATCAGCTTACCCTATTGCATCAGCTTACCCTATTGCATCAGCTTACCCTATTGCATCAGCTTACCCTATTGCATCAGCTTACCCTATTGCATCAGCTTACCCTATTGCATCAGCTTACCCTATTGCATCAGCTTACCCTATTGCATCAGCTTACCCTATTGCATCAGCTTACCCTATTGCATCAGCTTACCCTATTGCATCAGCTTACCCTATTGCATCAGCTTACCCTATTGCATCAGCTTACCCTATTGCATCAGCTTACCCTATTGCATCAGCTTACCCTATTGCATCAGCTTACCCTATTGCATCAGCTTACCCTATTGCATCAGCTTACCCTATTGCATCAGCTTACCCTATTGCATCAGCTTACCCTATTGCATCAGCTTACCCTATTGCATCAGCTTACCCTATTGCATCAGCTTACCCTATTGCATCAGCTTACCCTATTGCATCAGCTTACCCTATTGCATCAGCTTACCCTATTGCATCAGCTTACCCTATTGCATCAGCTTACCCTATTGCATCAGCTTACCCTATTGCATCAGCTTACCCTATTGCATCAGCTTACCCTATTGCATCAGCTTACCCTATTGCATCAGCTTACCCTATTGCATCAGCTTACCCTATTGCATCAGCTTACCCTATTGCATCAGCTTACCCTATTGCATCAGCTTACCCTATTGCATCAGCTTACCCTATTGCATCAGCTTACCCTATTGCATCAGCTTACCCTATTGCATCAGCTTACCCTATTGCATCAGCTTACCCTATTGCATCAGCTTCCCCTAATGCATCAGCTTCCCCTAATGCATCAGCTTCCCCTAATGCATCAGCTTCCCCTAATGCATCAGCTTCCCCTAATGCATCAGCTTCCCCTAATGCATCAGCTTCCCCTAATGCATCAGCTTACCCTATTGCATCAGCTTACCCTATTGCATCAGCTTCCCCTAATGCATCAGCTTCCCCTAATGCATCAGCTTCCCCTAATGCATCAGCTTCCCCTAATGCATCAGCTTCCCCTAATGCATCAGCTTCCCCTAATGCATCAGCTTCCCCTAATGCATCAGCTTCCCCTAATGCATCAGCTTCCCCTAATGCATCAGCTTCCCCTAATGCATCAGCTTCCCCTAATGCATCAGCTTCCCCTAATGCATCAGCTTCCCCTAATGCATCAGCTTCCCCTAATGCATCAGCTTCCCCTAATGCATCAGCTTCCCCTAATGCATCAGCTTCCCCTAATGCATCAGCTTCCCCTAATGCATCAGCTTCCCCTAATGCATCAGCTTACCCTATTGCATCAGCTTACCCTATTGCATCAGCTTACCCTATTGCATCAGCTTACCCTATTGCATCAGCTTACCCTATTGCATCAGCTTACCCTATTGCATCAGCTTCCCCTAATGCATCAGCTTCCCCTAATGCATCAGCTTCCCCTAATGCATCAGCTTCCCCTAATGCATCAGCTTCCCCTAATGCATCAGCTTCCCCTAATGCATCAGCTTCCCCTAATGCATCAGCTTCCCCTAATGCATCAGCTTCCCCTAATGCATCAGCTTCCCCTAATGCATCAGCTTCCCCTAATGCATCAGCTTCCCCTAATGCATCAGCTTCCCCTAATGCATCAGCTTCCCCTAATGCATCAGCTTCCCCTAATGCATCAGCTTCCCCTAATGCATCAGCTTCCCCTAATGCATCAGCTTCCCCTAATGCATCAGCTTACCCTATTGCATCAGCTTACCCTATTGCATCAGCTTACCCTATTGCATCAGCTTACCCTATTGCATCAGCTTACCCTATTGCATCAGCTTACCCTATTGCATCAGCTTACCCTATTGCATCAGCTTACCCTATTGCATCAGCTTACCCTATTGCATCAGCTTACCCTATTGCATCAGCTTACCCTATTGCATCAGCTTACCCTATTGCATCAGCTTACCCTATTGCATCAGCTTACCCTATTGCATCAGCTTACCCTATTGCATCAGCTTACCCTATTGCATCAGCTTACCCTATTGCATCAGCTTACCCTATTGCATCAGCTTACCCTATTGCATCAGCTTACCCTATTGCATCAGCTTACCCTATTGCATCAGCTTACCCTATTGCATCAGCTTACCCTATTGCATCAGCTTACCCTATTGCATCAGCTTACCCTATTGCATCAGCTTACCCTATTGCATCAGCTTACCCTATTGCATCAGCTTACCCTATTGCATCAGCTTACCCTATTGCATCAGCTTCCCCTAATGCATCAGCTTCCCCTAATGCATCAGCTTCCCCTAATGCATCAGCTTCCCCTAATGCATCAGCTTCCCCTAATGCATCAGCTTACCCTATTGCATCAGCTTACCCTATTGCATCAGCTTACCCTATTGCATCAGCTTACCCTATTGCATCAGCTTACCCTATTGCATCAGCTTACCCTATTGCATCAGCTTACCCTATTGCATCAGCTTACCCTATTGCATCAGCTTACCCTATTGCATCAGCTTACCCTATTGCATCAGCTTACCCTATTGCATCAGCTTACCCTATTGCATCAGCTTACCCTATTGCATCAGCTTACCCTATTGCATCAGCTTACCCTATTGCATCAGCTTACCCTATTGCATCAGCTTACCCTATTGCATCAGCTTACCCTATTGCATCAGCTTACCCTATTGCATCAGCTTACCCTATTGCATCAGCTTACCCTATTGCATCAGCTTACCCTATTGCATCAGCTTACCCTATTGCATCAGCTTACCCTATTGCATCAGCTTACCCTATTGCATCAGCTTACCCTATTGCATCAGCTTACCCTATTGCATCAGCTTACCCTATTGCATCAGCTTACCCTATTGCATCAGCTTACCCTATTGCATCAGCTTACCCTATTGCATCAGCTTACCCTATTGCATCAGCTTACCCTATTGCATCAGCTTACCCTATTGCATCAGCTTCCCCTAATGCATCAGCTTCCCCTAATGCATCAGCTTCCCCTAATGCATCAGCTTCCCCTAATGCATCAGCTTACCCTATTGCATCAGCTTACCCTATTGCATCAGCTTACCCTATTGCATCAGCTTACCCTATTGCATCAGCTTACCCTATTGCATCAGCTTACCCTATTGCATCAGCTTACCCTATTGCATCAGCTTACCCTATTGCATCAGCTTACCCTATTGCATCAGCTTACCCTATTGCATCAGCTTACCCTATTGCATCAGCTTACCCTATTGCATCAGCTTACCCTATTGCATCAGCTTACCCTATTGCATCAGCTTACCCTATTGCATCAGCTTACCCTATTGCATCAGCTTACCCTATTGCATCAGCTTCCCCTAATGCATCAGCTTCCCCTAATGCATCAGCTTCCCCTAATGCATCAGCTTCCCCTAATGCATCAGCTTCCCCTAATGCATCAGCTTCCCCTAATGCATCAGCTTCCCCTAATGCATCAGCTTACCCTATTGCATCAGCTTACCCTATTGCATCAGCTTACCCTATTGCATCAGCTTACCCTATTGCATCAGCTTACCCTATTGCATCAGCTTACCCTATTGCATCAGCTTACCCTATTGCATCAGCTTACCCTATTGCATCAGCTTACCCTATTGCATCAGCTTACCCTATTGCATCAGCTTACCCTATTGCATCAGCTTACCCTATTGCATCAGCTTACCCTATTGCATCAGCTTACCCTATTGCATCAGCTTACCCTATTGCATCAGCTTACCCTATTGCATCAGCTTACCCTATTGCATCAGCTTACCCTATTGCATCAGCTTCCCCTATTGCATCAGCTTACCCTATTGCATCAGCTTACCCTATTGCATCAGCTTACCCTATTGCATCAGCTTACCCTATTGCATCAGCTTACCCTATTGCATCAGCTTACCCTATTGCATCAGCTTACCCTATTGCATCAGCTTACCCTATTGCATCAGCTTACCCTATTGCATCAGCTTACCCTATTGCATCAGCTTACCCTATTGCATCAGCTTACCCTATTGCATCAGCTTACCCTATTGCATCAGCTTACCCTATTGCATCAGCTTACCCTATTGCATCAGCTTACCCTATTGCATCAGCTTACCCTATTGCATCAGCTTACCCTATTGCATCAGCTTACCCTATTGCATCAGCTTACCCTATTGCATCAGCTTACCCTATTGCATCAGCTTACCCTATTGCATCAGCTTCCCCTAATGCATCAGCTTCCCCTAATGCATCAGCTTCCCCTAATGCATCAGCTTCCCCTAATGCATCAGCTTACCCTATTGCATCAGCTTACCCTATTGCATCAGCTTACCCTATTGCATCAGCTTACCCTATTGCATCAGCTTACCCTATTGCATCAGCTTCCCCTAATGCATCAGCTTCCCCTAATGCATCAGCTTCCCCTAATGCATCAGCTTACCCTATTGCATCAGCTTACCCTATTGCATCAGCTTACCCTATTGCATCAGCTTACCCTATTGCATCAGCTTACCCTATTGCATCAGCTTACCCTATTGCATCAGCTTACCCTATTGCATCAGCTTACCCTATTGCATCAGCTTACCCTATTGCATCAGCTTACCCTATTGCATCAGCTTACCCTATTGCATCAGCTTACCCTATTGCATCAGCTTACCCTATTGCATCAGCTTACCCTATTGCATCAGCTTACCCTATTGCATCAGCTTACCCTATTGCATCAGCTTCCCCTAATGCATCAGCTTCCCCTAATGCATCAGCTTCCCCTAATGCATCAGCTTCCCCTAATGCATCAGCTTCCCCTAATGCATCAGCTTACCCTATTGCATCAGCTTACCCTATTGCATCAGCTTACCCTATTGCATCAGCTTACCCTATTGCATCAGCTTACCCTATTGCATCAGCTTACCCTATTGCATCAGCTTACCCTATTGCATCAGCTTACCCTATTGCATCAGCTTACCCTATTGCATCAGCTTACCCTATTGCATCAGCTTACCCTATTGCATCAGCTTACCCTATTGCATCAGCTTACCCTATTGCATCAGCTTACCCTATTGCATCAGCTTACCCTATTGCATCAGCTTACCCTATTGCATCAGCTTACCCTATTGCATCAGCTTACCCTATTGCATCAGCTTACCCTATTGCATCAGCTTACCCTATTGCATCAGCTTACCCTATTGCATCAGCTTACCCTATTGCATCAGCTTACCCTATTGCATCAGCTTCCCCTAATGCATCAGCTTCCCCTAATGCATCAGCTTCCCCTAATGCATCAGCTTCCCCTAATGCATCAGCTTCCCCTAATGCATCAGCTTCCCCTAATGCATCAGCTTCCCCTAATGCATCAGCTTCCCCTAATGCATCAGCTTACCCTATTGCATCAGCTTACCCTATTGCATCAGCTTACCCTATTGCATCAGCTTACCCTATTGCATCAGCTTACCCTATTGCATCAGCTTCCCCTAATGCATCAGCTTCCCCTAATGCATCAGCTTACCCTATTGCATCAGCTTCCCCTAATGCATCAGCTTCCCCTAATGCATCAGCTTCCCCTAATGCATCAGCTTCCCCTAATGCATCAGCTTCCCCTAATGCATCAGCTTCCCCTAATGCATCAGCTTCCCCTAATGCATCAGCTTCCCCTAATGCATCAGCTTCCCCTAATGCATCAGCTTACCCTATTGCATCAGCTTACCCTATTGCATCAGCTTACCCTATTGCATCAGCTTACCCTATTGCATCAGCTTACCCTATTGCATCAGCTTACCCTATTGCATCAGCTTACCCTATTGCATCAGCTTACCCTATTCAGTAATATCTTTAAGGATATTGGAAAGTTTAGATTATTTTTTGGTAGAATTCACTGAAAAAAATCAATGGTTTCATGCACTGGGACATTAGTAATGAAGGAATCTACATCATAACTGACATCTCAAAACTTTTGTTTGTTTTCTTTATATGAGCAGAGGAAGTATTGCCTACTTACACCTGGGGACAAGAGTTTAGCTACCCTTGTACCTCTGTGTGGGTCTCTGGAAGGCCATATATATTGGAGAAGCATTTATACTTTTGACCTCCATAGAAAATACGTTTAATACCTACACACATGTAATACATTCATACATTCGATATCACTTAACATTTTATTAAATTTTCAGTGACTTGTCTGAGTTGGGTTTGACTGTTCATATCTTTAGTCATATGAACATCGTGAGTCGAAGCTTCGAAGTAGACTAAGTTTGAAAAGCTTAAATGCAGTAATAACTATAAAGTATGGACTAAGAAGAAATAGAAACTGCTGTTATGACTATAAACTGTCTGAGGAAGTACTGAAAAACACTGGGTTATTGAAAGCATACAACTCATGGCAAGCAGAACCCTCACACCACACGACGTCCACCAAGGTCGGACAGACTGATGACTAGGAATTAGCAGATCAGGAATAATGGTCAATGGTTTAGTGATGAAGCAGTCAGACGTAATGGTTATTAATCATTTGGAACGTGAAAGACCAGAAGTAATATGAAGAAAATTTTTTCGCTCTCATTTTATTAAGTTTAGCACTTGTTTAGCGGGAGTCAATCTAGCGACATCTGAAATTTTGAGTTGGCAACTGTGATCACCCCCCCCCCCCCCCACCAACATTGTAAACAATACCCAGGCTGGCTGACACAGGTGGAAGCTGAGCAGTTTGCATTTAGGAAGATATCAAGTGGAATTTGAGCAGTGGTGAGCAAGTGGTAGACCGGAGGAACGGTGCACCAATGAGGCACTGCAGAAGCTGATAATAGCCATGGAAACTGAGGCTCCTATTCAAGATATACCTAACCTTCCACGCCTGGCATGGCTTGTAAGTTCATCCACATTTGTGAGATGACGATTCTATGTCGTGTACGTTTGCGTATACGTTTTGATTAAGTACCAACTTAGATACATCCCAAAAATAATGGTGCCTGTCACTTAATCCCGTACTGACAATTTTGTCCCCACAGTTATCCACTCTGTTCTCTCTTAATAACCGACACCTCGGTCCCTCATGACACATTTGCCTCATATGTGGTATGAAAAATGAAATAAGCTTTCAGTCTGCACTTAGGGTAGTAATGTTAATAAGAAGAGTGGGTCGAGATCGAGATCGAGCAAGGTATTTTATAATAATTACTGTTTTTGACATTGACCTGTTTGTGATAGAAATGGTCAGGATCATTCAAATTACATAAAGAAAATTTGTAAAAGGATTTCACTCATATGAAACAACGTAACAAAATTCGTTTGGTTCAAAATTGTAACAATAGTGATTTGTGCTGGTGTTCCCAGCAAGTTTATTGCACATCCCATGCTCATCCTGTGTACAGTTGGACAAAAAGATTAAAAGGGTTGCAAAGGGTCTTAGTAAGACCCCATTGGGTTGATATTACATAAAATGTCACAATTCGTATTTCAGTACATTACATAGTTTCATATGGTAAGTTTTACCCACAAGATGCAAAAAATAGAAACAAACTTAAAATTTCAGGTATCTTGTTGTTAACAATAAGGTGTGACATTTCGTGGTGAGTTTGTATGGATCTATCCCAGAAAGGCTCTATTTTTACACACTCAAAAACATAGTATTCTAGTTTGTGTCCAAATCTTTGACCACAAACTTTACAATTCACATGGTTAACATCTCCAGTTAGGCCAAAGCACTGATAATACCTATAGCCAAGCTTTAGTCTAGCTGTTACAACATCATGTAATCTGCTGATCCTATTACTTTTTCTATATACAGGTTTTACTATGCATGATCTCACTGTGATGGAAAATGTTTCTAGTTATGCTTATCCTAACTTGTCTTCATGCTTCAAAGAGATCAATTACTTCCTTTCTAATTGCAGTTTTAAGGCTTCTAATTGACAACCCAACATTATTTTCAACATCACCTTTACTAAGTGCAAGTTTGTTTAAAGCATCAGCTTTGTCATGCTCATGGAGGCCTTTATTAGAGGGAATCCTTAACAATTTGATTTGAATTCCTTGAGCAATAATGTCTGAGTATTTGTGTCTAGCTTCAGATACCAGCATGTTACATTCTGATCTCAGGGTGTTAAGGGAAAGTAGTGAAGATATAGAATCAAGAGATAATTAATCTGTCTTTGGCAGTGATTTCTACCTGCTCAAGAGTGATAAGAAGGCAAACAATTCA
Source organism: Panulirus ornatus (assembly GCF_036320965.1). Classification (NCBI taxonomy): domain Eukaryota; kingdom Metazoa; phylum Arthropoda; class Malacostraca; order Decapoda; family Palinuridae; genus Panulirus; species Panulirus ornatus. The sequence goes on along the minus strand of NC_092245.1, from coordinate 7,363,549 downwards.
GTTTGTAGAGTAGATGCCCGGTTGTTTATTCTAAAATTTTTCTCTTATCTGTTACCATTGGGCTTGATAACAATGGCAGCACTGCCTGCCCTCACAGTGGCAGAGTTGTGAGAGCCATCAGTATAGATGACCTGGGCTGCATTATTGTCAGTCTGGAGTTTCTGTATGTGTTCAAGAGCACTGGTCTTAGCTAAGTGTTGAAGGTGAAGATTATAATCAATATTTCTTTCTTTCAATGCCAGTTATGATGAATATACTACAATATAAACATTGGCTGGGATCAGCGATGGTAATAGATTGATAAATGTAGATATAAAGTGAAACCACAAGAAATATCATGATGAAACTAAATATATGATCAGCAACAATGGAGATTGTTTGGTTGTTTATTTGGGCTTTATGGCTATCATATGCTAATTGCCAAGCCACCAATGTAAGTTTATAAACACATTATTATTATTATTATTATACTTAATTGTTGTTTCCCATGTCAGCGAGGTACCACCAGGGAACAGACGAAGAATGGCCCATCCACTCATATACACACATTTTTTTTTTTTTTTATTATACTTTGTCGCTGTCTCCCGCGTTTGCGAGGTAGCGCAAGGAAACAGACGAAAGAAATGGCCCAACCCCCCCCATACACATGTATATACATACGTCCACACACGCAAATATACATACCTACACAGCTTTCCATGGTTTACCCCAGACGCTTCACATGCCTTGATTTAATCCACTGACAGCACGTCAACCCCGGTATACCACATCGCTCCAATTCACTCTATTCCTTGCCCTCCTTTCACCCTCCTGCATGTTCAGGCCCCGATCACACAAAATCTTTTTCACTCCATCTTTCCACCTCCATTTGGTCTCCCTCTTCTCCTCGTTCCCTCCACCTCCGACACATATATCCTCTTGGTCAATCTTTCCTCACTCATTCTCTCCATGTGCCCAAACCACTTCAAAACACCCTCTTCTGCTCTCTCAACCATGCTCTTTTTATTTCCACACATCTCTCTTACCCTTACGTTACTCACTCGATCAAACCACCTCACACCACACATTGTCCTCAAACATCTCATTTCCAGCACATCCATCCTCCTGCGCACAACTCTATCCATAGCCCACGCCTCGCAACCATACAACATTGTTGGAACCACTATTCCTTCAAACATACCCATTTTTGCTTTCCGAGATAATGTTCTTGACTTCCACACATTCTTCAAGGCCCCCAGAATTTTCGCCCCCTCCCCCACCCTATGATCCACTTCCGCTTCCATGGTTCCATCCGCTGCCAGATTCACTCCCAGATATCTAAAACACTTCACTTCCTCCAGTTTTTCTCCATCCAAACTCACCTCCCAATTGACTTGACCCTCAACCCTACTGTACCTAATAACCTTGCTCTTATTCACATTTACTCTTAACTTTCTTCTTCCACACACTTTACCAAACTCAGTCACCAGCTTCTGCAGTTTCTCTCATGAATCAGCCACCAGCGCTGTATCATCAGCGAACAACAACTGACTCACTTCCCAAGCTCTCTCATCCCCAACAGACTTCATACTTGCCCCTCTTTCCAAAACTCTTGCATTTACCTCCCTAACAACCCCATCCATAAACAAATTAAACAACCATGGAGACATCACACATCCCTGCCGCAAACCTACATTCACTGAGAACCAATCACTTTCCTCTCTTCCTACACGTACACATGCCTTACATCCTCAATAAAAACTTTTCACTGCTTCTAACAACTTGCCTCCCACACCATATATTCTTAATACCTTCCACAGAGCATCTCTATCAACTCTATCATATGCCTTCTCCAGATCCATAAATGCTACATACAAATCCATTTGCTTTTCTAAGTATTTCTCACATACATTCTTCAAAGCAAACACCTGATCCACACATCCTCTACCACTTCTGAAACCACACTGCTCTTCCCCAATCTGATGCTCTGTACATGCCTTCACCCTCTCAATCAATACCCTCCTATATAATTTACCAGGAATACTCAACAAACTTATACCTCTGTAATTTGAGCACTCACCCTTATCCCCTTTGCCTTCGTACAATGGCACCATGCACGCATTCCGCCAATCCTCAGGCACCTCACCATGAGTCATACATACATTAAATAACCTTACCAACCAGTCAATAATACAGTCACCCCCTTTTTTAATAAATTCCACTGCAATACCATCCAAACCTGCTGCCTTGCCGGCTTTCATCTTCCGCATATACTCATACACATACATATATACACATACAAAAACATTAACGTATATATACACATGTACATTTTCATACTTGCTTGCCTTCCTCCATCCCTGATGCTATCCCTCCCCACATGAAACAGCATCGCTTCCCCCTGCTTCAGCGAAGTAGCACCAGGAAAACATACAAAAAAGGCCACATTCATTGACACTCAGTGTCTGGCTGTCATATGTAATGCACCAAAATCACAGATTCCTGTCCACATCCAGGCCCCACAGACCTTTCCATGGTTTACTCCAGAAGCTTCACATGTCCTGGTTCAGTCCATTGACAGCACGTTGACTCTGGTATACCACATCGTTCCAGTTCACTCTATTCCTTGCACACCTCTCACCTTCCTGTATGTTCAGGTCCCAATCGCTCAAAATGTTTTTCACTCCATCCTTCCACCTCTAATTTGGTCTCCCGCTTCTCCTTGTTCCCTCCATCTGACACATATATCCTCTTTGTCAGTCTTTCCTTACTCATTCTGCTCTCTCAACCACACTCTTTATTTCCACACATCTCTCTTACCTTTTCATTACTTACTTGATCAATCCACCTCACACCACATATTGTCCTCAAGCATTTCATTTCCAACACATCCACCCTCCTCTGTACATCTTTATCTATAGCCCTTGCCTCACAACCACATAACAGTGTTGGAACAACCATTCCTTCAAACATTCTCATATCTCAATTAACTTGTCCCTCAGACCTATTGAATCTGATCCATCAACAACCACAGAGATAGATTAGCCAAAGAAGGAGCTAGATATGAAGAAGCAAAGTGAGGGAGGGAAGCCAAAAGAGGGGAGCTTGAAGATGAGTCCCTAATGCCACACTCTGTCAAAAGCTTTGTGTATGTTAAGGGCAACTACACATGACTCTCCTAAACCTTTTAAGGATGATGATCATAGAAAAGAATATCACCAGTGGATCCTACCTTATGGAAACCATACTGGTGATCAGAGAGAAGACTGTGAGTTTGAGGTGCCTGAGGGTGTGGGAGTTGAGGAGAAATTCAGATACTTTATAAAGGAATTGAGGAGGAATTCAGATACTTTAGAAATGGTAGATGTCAAAGCAATAGGACAGTAGAGGGGTCAGAACAGTTACCCTTTTTAGGGATGAGTTGTATCAATCCATGCTTCCAAGTAGAAGGAAAAGTTTTGGTTTTTGATAGAAATGGAACAGACAAGCAAGCACAGGTGCAGTTTCGTAGGCACGCTCTTTCAGTGCAAGGGGATAGGTATCATCAGAATCATAAGCCTCGCTTGTGTCCAGAGAAAGAAGCACTTTTCAGACAGTGAAAAGAGAATAAGGGGATGGGCATGGGATTAGTAAGAGGAGCATCCAGGGTTGGAGGAATGTTAGAGTCACTGAAAGTGGAGTTAGAGGAGAAATGGGAACCAAAGAGAGTTGCTTTTTCTTCAGGAGTGACATCTATAGTACTGCCAGAACAGAAAAGTGAAAAAATGTAAAGTGACAGAAGTTGTTAGAGATGCCCTAAGCTAAAGACAAAAAAAAAAGACCTATGAGGAGAGGTTATCACACTTCTGAATAAAGTAATGCTTTGCCTAATGGATAACGTGCTTGCAGTGATTATGGGCAGTGATTAAATCTGAGTGGGAGTCAGAGGAAGGAGAGTTTTTCTAAGTCTAATATGCCTTATCCCTTGCCTGAATGGCCTCGAAACAGGAGCGGTTGAACCATGGATTGGAAGAAGAGGTTGTCGTGGAGGAAGAGGGGATAAGTATTTCCATTCCTGCAAGAATATCCTCTGCTCTGTGTTTGGCAGAGACAGAAGCATCACCAAATAAGAGAGTAATTTACCCAAGGAAAGTCAGTAAAGAAGTTACTTAAGTTACTCCATTCAGTTTTGTTGAGGTGCTAGTATTTATGCTTAGAAGGGGCTGCTGGAGGGGAGGCGCTGTTAAAATAGATGCATATATGAGTGTTGTAAGATGAACCAGTTGGGGGCAAGATTGTGTTATTTCAGGGGGATGGACTGTAAGTGAAAAATAGATCCATAATATTAGGAGAGTGGTCAAAGTGGTCAGGAATATGGGTAAGATGGGTGATAATTTGCTGTAAATTATTGATTGAGAATGGAGAACATGAGGGCTTCAATCTCTCCAACATCTGTATGGGAGGAATTCAACCATGTTTGAATCCCTAAGGTAGAGGGTCTCGGCTTATAAGTGAGAGGATGCCACAGTCTCATGGCAGGAGTTTAGATTGACGAAGAAAGATATAAAATTTGTAGAATTAGGAGAGCAGTAGGGAAAATAGAGGTTGTTGTGAGACACACCTTGAGCCACATAAAGTTTTGGGACTCAAGGTCCTTGAGGCATGCAATAGGTGTACTGGTCTTGGGATAAGTACAAACACTGCCTTTGAACCGGAATTGTGAGTGGAAATTATAGTTGGATATGAAAAAGGGATAAGTGAGAACATCATTAGACAGCTGTGTCATAGAGAGAAGTAAGATATTAGGGGAGGTACAAGACAGATGGTGTTCAACAGAGAAGAGGTTACTATGGTTATGCATTTGTGATTATAGTTTAAGAGTTAGATAAAATGTTTCTGAAGGGAACTGTGTAAAAGTATGAAATAAGAAGGAAGTACAGGTTGAGCATCCTAATCCAAAATCTTTCAGAATCCAAAACTTTTTGAGTGGTGACATGACATCACAAGTGCAAAATTCCACACCTGACCTCACTTGCCCATGCTGGGCTCTGACGCTCTGTTGGCACCAGTTTGTTATAAACCATTATCACCGCAAATCCTGCATGCATTAGTCTTTTTTTTTTTGCTTATTCTCTTTTGCTTATCCATAGCATATAAATTCCGAGTCAGGAATGAAGGTGATGCCAAACAACCACAGATTGTCCACATGGGTGGCTAACGTTGCGACACATTAGCTTTCTGATGTTTTAGTGTTACACAAACTGTTTTTTGTGCAAAATTATTAAAAGTATTATATACATTACCTTCAGGCTATGTGTATAAGTTGTGTATGAAACATAAATGGATTTTGTGTTTAGACTTGGGTCCCATCCCCAAGATATCTCATTATCTATTATCCATTGCAACAAATGTGGAAAACAGGATGGTATAGAAACAAATGGGTTAGAGCTGGGACATACCTCACCATTTCGATTGCTCAGTGGTCTTCCTCAGGAGATACTGATTCCAGCATTTGGCAGGACTGTGTTCCTCAGCAAAATGGTCACCCATTCAGATGCCTTGGCATGTCACTCTCTAATTGGATCACTTGTCCTGCTGCCTCCACCTGTTCACAGCAGTCTCTGCTACCTGGCGTGACTGGCATATAAACCCTGATTTTAAGCTAACATTCTTAATCCCTTTCTCCAGGCAAGCTATCACACTAAACTGTTTAGTGATAGTGTGGGAGATTACATAGAGGAAGGGATTAAGAATAATGTTAACACGAGGTCTGGGTTCATCTGCTGGTCACGTCAGGCAGCGGAGATTGCTGTGAACGGGTGAAGGCAGCAGGACAAGCAATCCAATCAAAGAGCGACATGCCAAGGCATCTTACTGGGTGAACATCACTTGCTGGGGGAACATAGTCCTGCCAAATGCTGGAATCAGTATCTCCTGAGGAAGACCGTTGAACAGTCGAAACATTGAGGTATGTTTCAGCTCTAACCCGTTCGTTTCCATACCATCCTGTTTTCCACATATCTCATTTATATCCAAGGTCCAAAAAAATTCCAAAATCTGAAGCACTTCTGGTCCCAGACATTTCAGTTAAGGAATACTCAACCTGCAGTATGTATTTTGATGAGTTGAGGATAATTAATGGTAAGCAAACTGTTGTAGCAACTTCTATGAAAATGTAGTTATAATTAATAATTACATATATATATATATTAAGACTATTTCCAGTATAATTAGATTAAAAGTTAGATAAGATTTTTCTAAACAAAAGTGTGTAAACGTGGCATCATTAACTTTTTAAAACCACACTTTGACTCGGTTTTCTCCTAGATGGATGTGTAAGTGGCATCATTGGTGCCCAAAGGACATTTAACACATCGGTTGCTTATGTGGGATCATTATTGCACAAAGGTGTTAATCAAGGCAGTTTTACTCTTTACAAGAGAATTTTGTCTGCTTGATTTGAAATTGGTGAACTTTCTGCTTCACCATTATGGTTTTTTGCTTTCTGTGACCTCATCTCTAGCAGGTTGTAAATACAGTATGCTATTTGCTTTGTCCAATCACTTAAACGTCTCACATTTAAACACTTTTTTTTACTTGCAGGTTCGCCGATGTGAGCGATATAAAGAAGAGTATAATGACTGTACAACCATAAAGGCAAAGTTTCATCAATATTTCATCCATGGTGAAACTCAGGATTGCTCTCAGTGGAAAGCAGACTACAAGCAATGCTTAAATTATAGGAAACATAATGATTTGGAGTCCTTGGTAAGTAGAACTAAAGATCACAAGACAATGTTTGGCTTTTTGTTATAGCAAAAAGGGTAAAAGATGGATATTAGAATTATAGTGATATGAAGCTGCTTGGTGTATTTTCAGATTACACCTGGGGTCATAAGAAATAAGATAAAAAAGCTTATGAATTCAATATGAACAGATTTAACAGCATGCAGTCTAATCCACTCCATTAATTCTTAAGGAAGAATTTCTTGAACATTGCAATTATAGTTTTCTGCACTCTAAACCTGTGGCATAGTTTCAGTCCTGTACCAAGATGCACATCTCTGTCAGTTTATAAACATCTTATACTTTTTGCCTGGGAGTTTGCCACTAGAGATTCAAAAGATGAAATATTAGATTTTTTTCACTGAATCCTGCAGATTTTTAAGCAGATCTTTAGGATTTTTTAGGAGAGACTGCGAGGGTTCTGTGGCTTCAGAATGTTTGAAAACCCATTGCCTAGAGCTTTTTATCTTATACCCCTGTTTGATTCTCACAGCCATGCTCACATCCTGTCTGAGAATGCAGGTATGGTAGCCTCCTCAAAGGGATAAAACGAAAGAGGTTAACCTTGCTAAAGTGTTCATAAGCTCAATTGCATAGCATTTTGAAGGGTATTACTGTACTCATATCCTAGATGTTAAGGTCCTCCCTGATATATCAGAACAGAAGACCATGCCTCCAGTGACTCTGTCTGAATCACAGAACAGAATGACATTATATGTAAAAGAGGTAACTCTCAGCCTCAGGCATGCCCATACTTTCACCATGGCTTACTTTGCAGAAGTAAGATGACACGTGTGAGCATAGTCATTATGATGACTGAAGAAGTAAAGGATCAGTCAGGATGTTTTGTAGCACCACTAGAGAGATCTGCTTGAGGCCTTTGTGGATGATGAGGATGCCTTTGGGCCAGTTTTAGGGCTTTTGGAACTGATGTAACACAAATGTTGACCAGAAATTACTGATAATGATGTGATCTGTGATCTTGATTTAGCGCAGTTGGTAGACCATGCATCTACATCTCTGATGCCTGTTTCCCTTGGGAACTTCCTCATAGGGGTGGCCATGGCAAGTCTCCATAAATGTTAAACTCCAGTGCTGCTTCATAGTCTTTAGTACCTCACCCTTAACAGGCAGCTAGCAGAGAGCAACTCTAGTGCAGTGTTTTCAAAGGTTCCTTCCTAATGTTTCTTCCAACTACAGTAAACCCTCTATTTAATGGACTATTAGTGGGGAAGGAGCATCTATTAATGCCGAAAGTCTGTTAAATTGAATGTAACCTATTTCTATGCCACATTTAATTTCACACACTTTCCTTTAAATCATCTGTCACTGTAGGGTTTAGTGTGTGGTACAATAGTTGGGTGGCGGTCACCCGGCAGCATGGGAACATTCACTTGGCGGTTGGAGGCAGGAATCAGACCAAGATAAGAGGTGATACCACCCTTTCCTGTGAAAGAATTCTTCTTCATGATATTGGAGGCAGGAGTCAGACCAAGATAGAGGTGATGCCACCCTTTTCTGTGAAAGGATACTTCTTTATAATAAAGTGAGGAAGGAATACATGCTTTGATTACACTTCTTACATTGTGCAGTGAGTAGGATTCGAAGCTATGTGGGAAAATCCCAAGTTATCACAGGGCTTCTCACTTTCTTAAGGAGATGGTATGCACCCATAGAAATTGCCTCACATGGGGGAACCAATCTAGACAGTGAGGAGATGGAAGCTTCAACAAAAATGGGTTGCATCTTCTCAGCCCACTTTTCCCAGTCCAGTGGTAAGGGCAGCTAAACGGATGTTAAGGGACAACATGGGTTTTGGAGGTAGCTTGCACAGCAGCAAAATGACTCAGGCTATGCTCCAATATCTCAACACTCCCCTAAGAGAGGTGGATAAGTTGCCCACACAGCTGGCAGCAGGAAGACGGTTGTGAGATGGTGTTCTGGCACCCCGGCAATGGAGAGCTGCTCTGTGAAACAGGGAGTGGGGTATAGTTGAGAGCCAGGCTCACATGTAGAGCGACCCAGCAGGTGATGCAGCTATGCTTCCTCAGCTGTCTGTAGGCACCCCTGTCTGTATGTAGGACAACGAATTGCTTCAAAGGTGTGGGACAGGTTGGGCATGGTAGTGGAGGTGAAGCTGGCTGGCAGTGGCCACCTGTCTTTGTGAAACTGATGTCTCCTATGCCTCCGGATTTCGCTGACCCCCACAGCACCCTTGGGTCAAGGGGAGTACCCACCAGCAGAAGCTTCCTCCCCAGTTGTGGCAACACCCAGACTTATGCAGCAGTGCCCTCACTGTGTGAGACACCACCCCACACACTTGCAAGATTTTGTTTGTGGTGGTTCCTGTGGAGAGTGAACACGCTTATTTATTGTCATTTTTGTTATGCTTGCATGTAAAGGAAGTATATTGTTGCTGAGCAGTGATTTGTGTGTATATTTGCCTTATGCCTTGTAAGATTTTGATTTCATTCTCTTTTTTATTGTTTTGTTTTTAGTTTTGTTTTTGTTGTAACAGAATGTCACATTTAGTTAGGATACTAGCAGTGTTCCCAAGCTTGAGGTGGCCATTCGTAAAGAAAGGCACAGTTTGTACCCACAACTTCTCAAGAACTTAACAGAATCGGTGCCTTCACACCTTCAAGAATTTATAAAGAAGAAAAAGAAGCCAATTATCAAAACTGTACTTAAATAAAGCTAATGAATAGTTTATCTTTATTTTATCTGTTGGCTTCCCCCGTGCATAATGCACTATTGAGGTGTGTACTCATATACATATACAAACACAGACATATACATATATACACATGTGCATATTCATACTTGCTTACCTTCATCCATTCCCAGCGACACCCCACCCCAAAGGAAACAGCATCGCTACCCCCTACATCAGCGAGGTAGCACCAGGAAGACAGAAAAATGCCACATTCATTCACACTCAGCCTCTAGCTGTCATGTGTAATACACTGAAGCCACAGCTTCCTATCCACATCCAGGCTCCACAGACCTTTCCATGGTTTACCCCAGACGTTTCACATGCTCTGGTTCAGTCCATTGACAGCACATCGACCCTGGTACAGCATATCATTCCAATTCACTCTATTCCTTGCACGCCTCTCACCCTCTTGCATGGTCAGGTCCTGATCGCTCAAAATCTCTCTCACTCCATCCTTCCACCTCCAGTTTGGTCTCCAGCTTCTTCTTCCCTCCACCTCTGACACATTTATCCTCTTTGTCAACCTTACCTTACTCATTCTCTCCATATTTCCAAACCATCTCAACACACACTCTTCTGCTCTCTCAGCCACACTCTTTTTATTAACACACATATCTCTTACCCTTTCAATACTTACTCGATCAAACCACATGAAGCAGGGGATAGCAATGCTGTTTTCCTGTGGGGCAGGGTAGCGACAGGAATGGACGAAGGCAAACAAGTATATATGTACATGTGTACAAGAAACAGCGTCAATACCCCCGCTTCAAAGATTTAGCACTAGGAAAACAGACAAAGAAAATGCCCCACTCGTTCAGACTCAGTCTCTAGTTGTCATGTGTAATGCACTAAAACCACAGCTCCCTATCCACATCCAGGCCTTAAAGATCTTTCCATGATTTACTCAAGTCTCTAGTTGTCATGTGTAATGCACTGAAACCACAGCTCCCTATCCACATCCAGGCCCTAAAGATCTTTCCATGATTTACCCCAGATGTTTCACATGCCCTGGTTTAGTCCATTGACAGCACGTCGACCCAGGTATACCACATGGTTCCAATTCACTCTATTCCTTGCACGCCTCTCACCCTCCTGCATATTCAGGCCCCAGTCACTCAAAATCTTTTTCACTCCATCCTTCCACCTACAATTTGGTTTCCCCAATTTGGTTTCCCACTTCTCCTTGTTCCCTCCACCTCAGACACATTCACCCTTTTTTTCAACCTTTCCTCACTCATTCTCTCCATATGTCCAAACCATTTCAACACACCCTCTGCTGCTCTCTCAACTACACTCTTTTTATTACCACACATTTCTCTTACCCTTTCATTACTTAATCAAACCACCTCACACCACATATTGTCTTCAAATATTTCATTTCCAACACATCCACCCTCCTCCATACAACCCTATCTATAGCCCATGCCTCGCAACCTTGTAATATTGTTGGAACTACTGTTTCTTCAAACATACCCCATTTTTGCTCTCCAAGATAACTTTCTTTCTTTCCATGCATTTTTCAGTGCTCCCAGAACCTTCACCCCCTCCCCACCTTGTAACTCACATGCTTCCATTTGCTGCTAAGTCCACCCCCAGATATCTAAAACACTTGACTTCCTCCAATTTTTCTCCATTGAAACTTACATCCCAACTAACTTGTCCCTCAACCCTGCTGAACCTAATAACCTTAAGTTTAATGCCCCCAAGACCCGGTTTGTACCTATTTCTCTATCGAAAATTCCTCACAACTTTCCTCTCTCCTTTGACAGTTCTGTAATTTCACCTCTTGAATCTGTGAACTTACTTGGTATTGTTGTAGGATCCATTGTGTCTTGGAAACCCCAAATTACAGAAATAGCTATTTCCCTCTAAGAAACTGGGAGTACTGCTTACATATGAGAATTTCTTTTCTTCTGAACAGTTGCTCCATTTATACAAAAGAGTGATCCGTCCTAGGATGGAGTACTGCTCTCACATGTTGGGTGGCTCTGATGGAGTTGAGTCAAAAGTGGTCCAACTTGTAAACTGTCTTCGGCTAACTTCAGAACTTGACCCACTTGCCATACACCACAGTGTTGTTTTGCTTTCCTGACCTGCTTGCCATACACCGCAGTGTTGTTTTGCTTTCCCTCTTTTCTAGGTATTACTTTGATTTTTGCTTCCGAGAGCTGGCTTCTTGTGTGTCCCCACCACTAGCTAGATCAGCAAGCTGGTACATCACATGATTACTTTGTGGCCATTAGCAACTCAGGGATGGGCTATTTTGATAACTGATTTTTTCCCTGTACCTCAAAGCTTTGGAATGCTCTACCCTTTCATGTCTTTCCCAATAAGCATGACCTAGCACATTTTAAAAGACAGATTTTTTTACCTCCAAAGTTATAGAATACTATCCTTTGTCTCTTTCCCTTTCATTCACCTCTCCATATTTCAGTTTAGGCTCGGCTTTGATGTGGACTTTTTTGTCTGTGACTGGAGCCTCCCATGAGGGAAAAATAGCACTGTGCATGTTATACTAAAAATAATGTAAATCTAATGTAAATTCAGAGGTCCCAGTGTAAGAGTGTGGAATGAGTGGAACAGAATGACTGAGGGCATAGCTAATGCAGACAGCATACATAGATACGAGATTGTATGAAAATAGAGAATATTCAAGAAATGGGGCTATATGAGTATAAAACTTTTCCGGTACAGTACAAATGGGTAATATGAGTGATCAGGGCCTGAACATGCAGGAGGGTGAAAGGCGGGCAAGGAATAGAGTGAGTTGAATCGATGTGGTATACCGGAGTTGACGTGCTGTCAGTGGATTGAATCAGGGCATGTGAAGCGTCTGGGGTAAACCATGGAAAGTTGTGTGGGGCCTGGATGTGGAAAGGGAGCTGTGGTTTCGGGCATTATTGCATGACAGCTAGAGACTGAGTGTGAACGAATGGGGCCTTTGTTGTCTTTTCCTAGCGCTACCTCGCACACATGAGGGGGGAGGGGGATGGTATTCCATGTGTGGCGAGGTGGTGATGGGAATGAATAAAGGCAGACAGTGTGAATTGTGTGCATGGGTATATATGTATGTGTCTGTGTGTGTATATATATGTGTACATTGAGATGTATAGGTATGTATATTTGTGTGTGTGGACGTGTATGTATATACATGTGTATGGGGGTGGGTTGAGCCATTTCTTTCGTCTGTTTCCTTGCACTACCTCGCAAACGCGGGAGACAGTGACAAAGCAAAATAAAAAAAAAATCAAGAAAAATCCCTGGGGATAGGGGAGAAAGAATACTTCCCACGTATTCCCCATGTGTTGTAGAAGGCAACTAAAGGGGGCAGGAGCGTAGAGCTAGAAACCCTCCCCTTCTTGTATTTTAACTTTCTACAAGGGTAAACAGAAAAAGGAGTCATGCGGGGAGTGCTCATCCTCCTCGAAAGCTCAGATTGGGATGTCTAAATGTATGTGGATGTAACAAAGATGAGAAAAAAAAGAGAGATAGGTAGTATGTTTGAGGAAAGGAACCTGGATGTTTTGGCTCTGAGTAAAACAAAGCTCAAGGGTAAAGGGGAAGAGTGGTTTGGGAATGTCTTGGGAGTAAAGTCAGGGGTTGGTGAGAGGACAAGAGCAGGAGTTGTGGGAGTATGTGTTAGAGAGCAAGAAAGTAAACTCTAGATTGATATGGGTAAAACTGAAAGTGGATGGAGAGAATTGGGTGATTATTGGTGCCTATGCACCTAGTCATGAGAGGCAAGTGTTTTGGTAGCACTTGAGTGAGTGTCTTAGCAGCTTTGATGCACGAGACTGGGTTATAGTGATTTTTTTTTTTTTTTTTTTTTTGCTTTGTCGCTGTCTCCCGCGTTTGCGAGGTAGCGCAAGGAAACAGACGAAAGAAATGGCCCAACCCACCCCCATACACATGTATATACATACATCCACACACGCAAATATACATACCTACACAGCTTTCCATGGTTTACCCCAGACGCTTCACATGCCTTGATTCAATCCACTGACAGCACGTCAACTCCGGTATACCACATCGCTCCAATTCACTCTATTCCTTGCCCTCCTTTCACCCTCCTGCATGTTCAGGCCCCGATCACACAAAATCTTTTTCACTCCATCTTTCCACCTCCAATTTGGTCTCCCTCTTCTCCTCGTTCCCTCCTCCTCCGACACATATATCCTCTTGGTCAATCTTTCCTCACTCATTCTCTCCATGTGCCCAAACCATTTCAAAACACCCTCTTCTGCTCTCTCAACCATGCTCTTTTTATTACCACACATCTCTCTTACCCTTACGTTACTTACTCGATCAAACCACCTCACACCACACATTGTCCTCAAACATCTCATTTCCAGCACATCCATCCTCCTGCACACAACTCTATCCATAGCCCACACCTTGCAACCATACAACATTGTTGGAACCACTATTCTTTCAAACATACCCATTTTTGCTTTCCGAGATAATGTTCTCGACTTCCACACATTCTTCAAGGCTCCCAGAATTTTCGCCCCCTCCCCCACCCTATGATCTACTTCCGCTTCCATGGTTCCATCCGCTGCCAGATCCACTCCCAGATATCTAAAACACTTCACTTCCTCCAGTTTTTCTCCATTCAAACTCACCTCCCAATTGACTTGACCCTCAACCATACTGTACCTAATAACCTTGCTCTTATTCACATTTACTCTTAACTTTCTTCTTTCACACACTTTACCAAACTCAGTCACCAGCTTCTGCAGTTTCTCACATGAATCAGCCACCAGCGCTGTATCATCAGCGAACAACAACTGACTCACTTCCCAAGCTCTCTCATCCCCAACAGACTTCATACTTGCCCCTCTTTCCAAAACTCTTGCATTCACCTCCCTAACAACCCCATCCATAAACAAATTAAACAACCATGGAGACATCACACACCCCTGCCGCAAACCTACATTCACTGAGAACCAATCACTTTCCTCTCTGCCTACACGTACACATGCCTTACATCCTCGATAAAAACTTTTCACTGCTTCTAACAACTTGCCTCCCACACCATATATTCTTAATACCTTCCACAGAGCATCTCTATCACCTCTATCATATGCCTTCTCCAGATCCATAAATGCTACATACAAATCCATTTGCTTTTCAAGTATTTCTCACATACATTCTTCAAAGCAAACACCTGATCCACACATCCTCTACCACTTCTGAAACCACACTGCTCTTCCCCAATCTGATGCTCTGTACATGCCTTCACCCTCTCAGTGATGGGTGATTTAAATGCAAAGGTGAGTAATGTGGTAGTTGAGGGTATAATTGGTGTACATGGAGTTTTGTAAATGGAAATGGTGAAGAGCTTGTAGGTTTGTGTGCTGAAAAAGGACTGGTGATTGGGAATACCTAGTTTAAAAAGAGAGATATACATAAGTATACATATGTAAGTAGGAGAGATGGCCAGAGAGCGTTATTGGATTACGTGTTAATTGATAGGCACATGAAAGAAAGACTTTTGGATGTTAATGTGCTGAAAGAGGCAACTGGAGGGATGTCTGTTCATTGTCTTGTGGAGGCGAACGTGAAGATTTGTGGAGGTTTTCAGAAAAGAAGAGAGAATGTTGGGGTGAAGAGAGTGGTGAGAGTAAGTGAGCTTGGAAAGGAGACTTGTGTGAGGAAGTACCAGGAGAAATTGAGTGAAGAATGGCAAATGTTGAGAGCAAATTGACGTAAGGGGAGTGGGGGAGGAATAGGATGTATTTAGGGAAGTAGTGATTGTTTGCAAAAAAGTTGCTTGTGGCATGAGAAAGGTGGGAGATGGGCAGATTAAAAAGGGTAGTGAATGGTGGGATGAAGAAGTGAGATTGGTAGTAAAAGAGAAGAGAGAGGTATTTGGATGATTTTTGCAGGGAAGTAGTGCAAATGACTGGGAGATGTATAAAAGAAAGTGGCAGAAGGTCAAGAGAAAGGTGTAAGAGGTGAAAGAGAGGGCAAATGAGAGTTGGGATGAGAAAGTATCGTTAAATTTTAGGGAGAATAAAAAGATGTCTTGGAAGGAGGTAAATAAAGTGTGTAAGACAAGAGAACAAATGGGAACATCGGTGAAGGGGGCTAATGGGTAGGTAGTAACAAGTAGTGGTGAAGTGAGAAAGAGATGGAGAGAGTATTTTGAAGGTTTGTTGAATGTGATTGATGATAGAGTAGGAGATATAGGGTGTTTTGCTCAAGGTGGTGTGCAGGGTGAGAGAGTAGGGAGAATGGTTTGGTAAACAGAGAAGAGGTAGTGAAAGCTTTGCGGAAGATGAAAGCCAGCAGGGCGGTGGGTTTGGATGGTGTTGCACTGGAATTTATAAAAAAAGGGGGTGACTGTGTTGTTGATTGGTTGGTAAGGGTATTCAGTGTATGTATGATCCATGGTGAAGTACCAGAGGATTGGCGGAATGCATGCATAGTGCCATTGTACAGAGGCAAAGGGGATAAAAGTATGTTCAAATTACAGAGGTATATAAGTTTGTTGAGTCTTCCTGGGGAATTATATGGGGGGATATTGATTGAGAGGGTCAAGGCATGTACAGAGCATCAGATTGGAGAAGAGCAGTGTGGCTTCAGAAGTGGTAGAGGATGTGTGGACCAGCTGTATGTGAGAAATACTTAGAAAAACAGATGGATTTGTATGTAGCATTTATGGATCTAGAGAAGGCATATATATGATAGGGTTGATAGAGATGCTTTGTGGAAGGTATAAAGAAAATATGGTGTGGGAGGTAAGTTGCTACAAGCAGTGAAAAGTTTTTACCAAGGACGTAAGGCATGTGTACGAGTAGGAAGAGAGGAAAGTGATTGGTTCCCAGTGAATGTCGGTTTTGTGGGTGGTGCATGATGTCTCCATGGTTGTTCAATTTGTTTATGGATGGGTTGGTTAGGGAGGTGAATGCAAGAGTTTTGGAGAGAGGGGCTAGTATGTGATTTGTTGTGGATGAGAGGGCTTGGGAAGTGAATCAGTTGTTCGCTGATGATGCAGTGCTGGTGGCTGATTCGGCTGAGAAACTGCAGAAGTTGGTGATTGAGTTTGGTAAAGTTTGTGAAAGAAGAAAGCTGAGAGTAAATGTGAATAAGAGCAAGGTTATTAGGTTCAGTAGGGTTGAGGGGCAAGTTAATTGGGAGGTAAGTTTGAATGGAGAAGAACTGGAGGAAGTGAAGTGTTTTAGATATCTGGGAGTGGATTTAGCAGCGGATGGAACCATGGAAGCGGAAGTGAGTCACAGGGTGGGGTAGGGGGCAAAGGTTCTGGGAGCATTGAAGAATGTTTTGAAGGCGAGAACGTTATCTTGGAGAGCAAAAAATGGGTATGTTTGAAGTAATAGTGGTTCCAACAATGTTATATGGTTCTGAGGCATGTGCTATAGATAGGGTTGTGTGGAGGAGGGTGGATGTTATGGAAATGAAATGTTTGAGGACAATATGTGGTGTGAGGTAGTTTAATAAAGTGATGAAAGGGTAAGAGAGATGTTAGGTAATAAAAAGAGTGTGGTTGAGAGAGCAGAAGAGGATGTGTTGAAATGGTTTGGTCACCTGGAGAGAATGAGAGAGGAAAGATTGACAAAGAGGATATGTGTGTCAGAGGTAGAGGGAATGAGGAGAAGCAGTTGACCAAATTAGAGGTGGAAGGATGGAATAAAAAAGATTTTAAGTGATCGAGGCTTGAACATACAGGAGGGTGAAAGGTGTGCAAGGATTAGAGTGAATTGGAATGATGTGGTATACTGGGCTCGACGTGCTGTCACTGGATTGAACCAGGGTATGTGAAGCATCTGGGGTAAACCATGGAAAATGTTGTGGGACCTAGATGTGGAAAGGGAGCTGTGGTTTCGGTGCATTACACATGACAGCTAGAGACTGAATGTGAACGAATGTGGCCTTTTATGTCTTTTCTTAGTGCTACTTTGCATGTGCACGTAGGGAGGATGCTTTTTCATGTTTGGCGGGTGGTGACAGGAATGAATAAAGACAGCAAGTATGGATTATGTACATGTGTATATACATATATGATTTTGTGTTTTTTTGATAAATCTAAAATTGGTGAAAAAGTTTAATGTAAAAGAATATTTTATGTTATGAATTGGGGATAGGGGAGAAAGAATACTTCCCACGTATTCCCTTCATGTCGTAGAAGGCGACTAAAAGGGAAGGGAGCGGGGGGCTGGAAATCCTCCCCTCTCATTTTTTTTTTTTTTTCTAAATTTTCCAAAAGAAGGAACAGAGAAGGGGGCCATGTGAGGATATTCCCTCAAAGACTCAGTCCTCTGTTCTTAACGCTACCTCGCTAATGCGGGAGATGGCGAATAGTATGAAAAAAAAATATATATATATATATATATATATATATATTTTCTTTCTTTTCTTTTAAACTATTCGCCATTTCCCGCGTTAGCGAGGTAGCATTAAGAACAGAGGACTGGGCCTTTGAGGGAATACCCTCACCTGGCCCAATTCTCTGTTCCTTCTTTTGGAAAATTAAAAAAAACGAGAGGGGAGGATTTCCAGCCCCCTGCTCCCTCCCCTTTTAGTCGCCTTCTACGACACGCAGGGAATACGTGGGAAGTATTCTTAATCCCCTATATATATATATATATATTAATATGGGAGCGGGGGGCTGGAAATCCTCCCCTCTCAATTTTTTTTTTTTCTTTTTTAATTTTCCAAAAGAAGGAACAGAGAAGGGGGCCAGGTGAGGATATTCCCTCAGTGGCCCAGTTCTCTGTTCTTAACGCTACCTCGCTAACGCGGGACATGGCGAATAGTTTGAAAAAAAAAAAAAATATATATATATATATATATATATATATATATATATATATATATATATATATATATATATATATATATATATATATATATATATATTTTTTTTTTTTGCTTTGTCGCTGTCTCCCGCGTTTGCGAGGTAGCGCAAGGAAACAGACGAAAGAAATGGCCCAACCCACCCCCATACACATATATATACATACGTCCACACACGCAAAATACACATGCCTACACAGCTTTCCATGGTTTACCCCAGACGCTTCACATGCCTTGATTCAATCCACTGACAGCACGTCAACCCCGGTATACCACATCGCTCCAATTCACTCTATTCCTTGCCCTCCTTTCACCCTCCTGCATGTTCAGGCCCCGATCACACAAAATCTTTTTCACTCCATCTTTCCACCTCCAATTTGGTCTCCCTCTTCTCCTCGTTCCCTCCACCTCCGACACATATATCCTCTTGGTCAATCTTTCCTCACTCATTCTCTCCATGTGCCCAAACCATTTCAAAACACCCTCTTCTGCTCTCTCAACCACGCTCTTTTTATTTCCACACATCTCTCTTACCCTTACGTTACTTACTCGATCAAACGACCTCACACCACACATTGTCCTCAAACATCTCATTTCCAGCACATCCATCCTCCTGCGCACAACTCTATCCATAGCCCACGCCTCGCAACCATACAACATTGTTGGAACCACTATTCCTTCAAACATACTCATTTTTGCTTTCCGAGATAATGTTCTCGACTTCCACACATTCTTCAAGGCTCCCAGAATTTTCGCCCCCTCCCCCACCCTATGATCCACTTCTGCTTCCATGGTTCCATCCACTGCCAGATCCACTCCCAGATATCTAAAACACTTCACTTCCTCCAGTTTTTCTCCATTCAAACTCACCTCCCAATTGACTTGACCCTCAACCCTACTGTACCTAATAACCTTGCTCTTATTCACATTTACTCTTAACTTTCTTCTTTCACACACTTTACCAAACTCAGTCACCAGCTTCTGCAGTTTCTCACATGAATCAGCCACCAGCGCTGTATCATCAGCGAACAACAACTGACTCACTTCCCGAGCTCTCTCATCCCCAACAGACTTCATACTTGCCCCTCTTTCCAAAACTCTTGCATTCACCTCCCTAACAACCCCATCCATAAACAAATTAAACAACCATGGAGACATCACACACCCCTGCCGCAAACCTACATTCACTGAGAACCAATCACTTTCCTCTCTTCCTACACGTACACATGCCTTACATCCTCGATAAAAACTTTTCACTGCTTCTAACAACTTGCCTCCCACACCATATATTCTTAATACCTTCCACAGAGCATCTCTATCACCTCTATCATATGCCTTCTCCAGATCCATAAATGCTACATACAAATCCATTTGCTTTTCTAAGTATTTCTCACATACATTCTTCAAAGCAAACACCTGATCCACACATCCTCTACCACTTCTGAAACCACACTGCTCTTCCCCAATCTGATGCTCTGTACATGCTTTCACCCTCTCAATCAATACACTCCCATATAATTTACCAGGAATACTCAACAAACTTATACCTCTGTAATTTGAGCACTCACTCTTATCCCCTTTGCCTTTGTACAATGGCACTATGCACGCATATATATATATATATATATATATATATATATATATATTTTTTTTTTTTTCATACTATTCGCTATTTCCCGCGATAGCGAGGTAGCGTTAAGAACAGAGGACTGGGCCTTTGAGGGAATATCCTCACCTGGCCCTCTTCTCTGTTCCTTCTTTTGGAAAATTAAAAAAAAAAAAAAACGAGAGGGGAGGATTTCCAGCCCCCCCGCTCCCTTCCCTTTTAGTCGCCTTCTACGACACGCAGGGAATACGTGGGAAGTATTCTTTCTCCCCTATCCCCAGGGAATATTTTTTTTGCTTTGTCGCTGTCTCCCGCGTTTGCGAGGTAGCGCAAGGAAACAGACGAAAGAAATGGCCCAACCCACCCCCATACACATGTATATACATACGTCCACACACGCAAATATACATACCTACACAGCTTTCCATGGTTTACCCCAGACGCTTCACATGCCCTGTTTTAATCCACTGACAGCACGTCAACCCCGGTATACCACATCGATCCAATTCACTCTATTCTTTGCCCTCCTTTCACCCTCCTGCATGTTCAGGCCCCGATCACACAAAATCTTTTTCACTCCATCTTTCCACCTCCAATTTGGTCTCCCACTTCTCCTCGTTCCCTCCACCTTCGACACATATATCCTCTTGGTCAATCTTTCCTCATTCATTCTCTCCATGTGCCCAAACCATTTAAAACACCCTCTTCTGCTCTCTCAACCACGCTCTTTTTATTTCCACACATCTCTCTTACCCTTATGTTACTTACTCGATCAAACCACCTCACACCACACATTGTCTCAAACATCTCATTTCCAGCACATCCATCCTCCTGCGCACAACTCTATCCATAGCCCACGCCTCGCAACCATACAACATTGTTGGAACCACTATTCCTTCAAACATACCCATTTTTGCTTTCCGAGATAATGTTCTCGACTTCCACACATTCTTCAAGGCTCCCAGAATTTTCGCCCCCTCCCCCACCCTATGATCCACTTCCGCTTCCATGGTTCCATCCGCTGCCAGATCCACTCCCAGATATCTAAAACACTTTACTTCCTCCAGTTTTTCTCCATTCAAACTTACCTCCCAATTGACTTGATCCTCAACCCTACTGTACCTAATAACCTTGCTCTTATTCACATTTACTCTTAACTTTCTTCTTTCACACACTTTACCAAACTCAGTCACAAGCTTCTGCAGTTTCTCACATGAATCAGCCACCAGCGCTGTATCATCAGCGAACAACAACTGACTCACTTCCCAAGCTCTCTCATCCCCAACAGACTTCATACTTGCCCCTCTTTCCAAAACTCTTGCATTCACCTCCCTAACAACCCCATCCATAAACAAATTAAACAACCATGGAGACATCACACACCCCTGCTGCAAACCTACATTCACTGAGAACCAATCACTTTCCTCTCTTCCTACACGTACACATGCCTTACATCCTCGATAAAAACTTTTCACTGCTTCTAACAACTTATATATATATATAAGTAACGTAAGGGTATAAGTAAGTAACATAAGGGTAAGAGAGATGTGTGGAAATAAAAAGAGCGTGGTTGAGAGAGCAGAAGAGGGTGTTTTGAAATGGTTTGGGCACATGGAGAGAATGAGTGAGGAAAGATTGACCAAGAGGATATATGTGTCGGAGGTGGAGGGAACGAGGAGAAGAGGGAGACCAAATTGGAGGTGGAAAGATGGAGTGAAAAAGATTTTGTGTGATCGGGGCCTGAACATGCAGGAGGGTGAAAGGAGGGCAAGGAATAGAGTGAATTGGAGCGATGTGGTATACCGGGGTTGACGTGCTGTCAGTGGATTGAATCAAGGCATGTGAAGCGTCTGGGGTAAACCATGGAAAGCTGTGTAGGTATGTATATTTGCGTGTGTGGACGTGTGTATGTACATGTGTATGGGGGGGGGGTTGGGCCATTTCTTTCGTCTGTTTCCTTGCGCTACCTCGCAAACGCGGGAGACAGCGACAAAGTATAAAAAAAAAAAAAAAAATATATATATATATATATATATATATATATATATATTGAAATTTATAGGGATTTATTTGTGCATGTGTGGACATGTATGTATATACATGTATGTGTGGGTGGGTTGGGCCATTCTTTCATCTGTTTCCTTGTACTACCTTGCTAACGTGGGAGACAGCGACAAAGTATAATAAATAAATAAATGTAATCAAGAAAATTAATGGAAATATTGATGATACAGCAGAATGTTTGCATTTCAGGTTGCTGATATGAATGGTCATATTTAGTTATTTATTATTTCTCTTTTTAGTGAATGTTATAAATTGTATTCTATTTATATGCTACAGGAATTTTTTTTTTGTTAGTTCTCATTAGTAAGCTCTTACCTAATGCATGAACTAATAAGTATCTGCATATTCAGAAAAATGTACAAAATCTTACCTATCCTAGAAAGAATGTACAGCAAAATCTTACCTACCCTGTCCCAGAGAAATGTGGATTTTACAAATAGGTTGATACACTTCTGCCATTTTCTGTATGTGTTGTATTTTCTTTTCATTGCTTGGATAACATTTTAAGTATTATTTGTTGCATTGTCTCCATTATTTATGTAATGTTTTGTGTATGTTTTTTCCCATGGCTCGTAACCTCTTATTTTACATGCAGATGGATGTCATGATATAGTGTGGTGCACTGCTGCATGCACTTTTTTGGTACTTACTGTGTGCTATGTCATGACTCTTTTGTGTTTGACATTGATGCAAGCATGAGGCACTGTTTCCTATCATCCTTTGCTGATACAAGAATAACTATGAAAGTCACATCAGTTCAGGATGCTGAAAGGCTTCAAAATGACAAAGTAAGTCTTCCAATGGGCCACAGAGATCAACTTTCATTTCATTGGGGATAAATCTCAAATCCTCTGGTATGGGAAAACTGAAAAAAATTGAAATCAGTACTGAATGCAGGACAGATAGAGACACTTATAAATCAGTGGAATAATGTGAAAGACCTCAGAGTAATAATGTTTAATGATCTGACATTCAATAACTCCATGAAACAACAGTTGCTTTCTCCAGGGACATGATAGGTTGGATCCTAATGGCTTTCAGGACAAGAGAAGGGAAACCAGTGATTCTATTCAAGGCCCTAATTCATTCACATGAAATACTACTGTGTTTTAACACCAGTCTATAAGGTGGACAAAATTGCAACTTTAGTGTTCAGAGATCTTTCATGGTCCATATTAATGTGGTAAAGGAACTTGTTGGGAATGACAGAGATCACTGAGGCTCTACTTCCTGGAGTGTAGATTAGAGAGTATAACAACATCAATGCATGGAAAATCCTAGAAGGCTTGGTTCCTAGCTTACTCTCAGAAATAACATCTTAATGGCATGACAGGCATGGAAAACTGTGAAATATGACCTCTCAAATACAAAGATGTGATATGCATACAAATAGAAAGCACCTTAGACATGTGGGCCCCAAAACTTCAACACCTTGCCCATGACCTTGAGAAACACCATAGGATGTACAAAGAAGTTTAAGAGGGCCATGTATAAGTACCTACAAAGTTTACCAGACTGACTGGGCCTGCAGGCTGCTATTTCAAACAGCTTGGCTGATTAACAACCCAATCCAACAACTTGGGCCCAGCCTGGGCTATGGGACTAGAAGGCCTTTGAAGACCTCACTAGTTATAATTTCTGTAGGTACAGTATTTATATCTCAGCTAGTAATTTTATAACCTATCCATTCTACTTAATACTGAAAGAATGTTTATTGTTTTTTCGGTAATTTTCATCCTTTGTGTATTTAGCACTTTGTTGTGTACAGTTGCAATTCCGATTGATGAAAAAGAACATATGTTTGACCTATACCATCAGTCTTCAGTGATTGAAAGCGAGAGGGTACGCCGTCAAGAGAGGTTAAAAGGGCATCATGCTAATACCATTTGGGAAAAGCGAGATTCTCCACCAGATGACTGGAACAAACCTCTACCAGAGTATCTTCAGAAGCATGAGGAGGTATGAATATTATCTATAAAAGTATTATATTTGTACTGACATCATTCATTTCAATATTTCCATACAAAATTTAACTCCTAAGTGTCAAGAGTTGTAACTTGATGACTGCCATAATAGGTGCCATGGGTCTTCATATGAGTACTATCTTTTGTAAGCAATTTTGAACCATCAGCAGATATTATTGACTGTATGACCACAGGATTTTTATGTACATAGAGTTACTTAGGTACATAGACTACAAACCCAAGGTCCAAGCGAGGTGGTCTGGCCATAACACTATTGAAATACAGTCTCCTTAAAAGCAATAGAAGAAAAGAATAGCAAAACAAAGGCTCTCTCCCCACCCTCCACTCCCTCTGGCAACATGCTGGATAGAAAACAGGTAGAAAAATACCTTGCAGGATTAATATGCATGATGGAAATTTGTATAAGAAAGTCATAAGATAGATGAACATGAATATGTCTTGCATCCCTTCATGTTTTGTTGTGAGGACAATAGTAAGGATAAACTTCAGCTCTCGACTTACCTTGTCTGTATTATTCCTGATATTGAAGAATGATACAATAATTCTTGCTCACTCTCTCAAAGCAGGTGACACGGGTTAATCAATGCTGATATGTTACCACAGCTTGGTCATTGAGAGGTTAGGGGTTTAGAAGGTAGCTAATATACCACTACATTATGATGACTGATTGAATGAATTTTCAATACTTGAGAGTGACAAGTGATTACCAAGCCTCATTTTGATGATATTAAAGGTGTTGCTGTGAACAACATTTTCTGGGATGATATTCCACACATCAATAATATCATTGGTAAAGAAATAATTCGTACTGTGTAGATTAAGTTAGTGACCTCTCTGCGTTTTTGTCTATTTTCTCACATTGGTAGTGCTGGTGCTACGGTAAAGAATTTTTTAATTTGACATTATTGAATTCTTTAAGTATTTTAAACCTTTATATTAATATGCCTTGGAGATGCTTCTTGCTTAGGTAGAACAAGTGTAATTCTTGCCATATGTCCTCATATAGTTTCTTATGCAAGGAGAGAATCAAATTAGTTGGTCTTTGCTGCACTGCTTCCAATATAAGAATATCCTTTCTCAAGTGCAGGCCAAAAACTCAACTGGATGTTCAAGGTGGGGATTTAATTAGACTTAGGTTTTGTGGTAATATCACATCCTTGCTCTTGTATGAAAAGTTTTTTTTTAGTAAATGCTAACATCGTATTTGCTTTCTTAGCAGCTTCATTACAGTACCAGGAGAATTTGAAGTTGTTGGAGATAGTGACCCCTAGATCCCTCATACAGGGTGTTCTTTGTCTTGTGGTCCATCCGTTCAAAATTTGTTTTTTTATTGAGGTTTCCTACTTGCAACAACTCACATTATTTGATGTTAAAGGGCATATTCCATTTTTTAGACCATTCAGCGATTATGTCTAGATCCTCTTTTAATCTTAGCTTATCTTCTTCAGTTAATATAGCATTGCCAATCATTGTTCCATCTGCAAATATGGGCTCTTAATTAAGTTGTTCATCCTTACATCAATAAAAGTATAGGCCCAGGTACGGATCCCAGGGGGACACCCACTAATAATGGGTGACCATGGTGATGATTCATGATTCAATATGACTTTCGGCTTCCTGTCACGTAACTAGGCTTCTCTCCAATTTCCCATGCAACCAGTAATCCCCAAGGCCCAGACATTCTGCATCAGTTTAACATGGGGGACTTTGGTAAATACTTTCTCAAAGTCCAGGAATGTAATGTCTGTTGCTTTTGTCTTGCCATAGGTATTGAATAATTTATAAGATTCAAGAGGTTTGTAAGGCATGATCTACACCCTCTGAAACATTATATTTATTTATTATACTTTGTCGCTGTCCCCTGTGTTAGTGAGGTAGTGCAAGGAAACAGACGAAAGAATGGCCCAACCCACCCACGTACACATGTATATACATAAATGCCCATACTCGCACATATACATACATATCCATACACAGACATATACATACATACACATGTACATATTCATACTTGCTGCCTTCATCCATTCCTGTCATCACTTCGCCATACATGAAATGGTGCCCTCTTCCCCCCGCGCATGCGCGTGAGGTAGTAGGAAAAGACAACAAAGGCCGCATTCGTTCACACTCTTTCTCTCTCTCGCTATCATGTGTAATGCACCAAAACCACAGCTCCCTTTCCACATCCAGGCCCCACAAAAGTTTCCATGGTTTACCCCAGACGCTTCACATGTCCTGGTTCAGTACATTGACAGCATCTTGATTCTGGTATACAACATCGTTCCAATTCACTCTATTCCTTGCACACCTTTCACCCTCCAGTATGTTCAGGCCCTGATCGCTTAAAATCTTTTTCATTCCATCCTTCCACCTCCAATTTGGTCTCCTACTTCTCATTCCCTCCACCTCTGACACATATATCCTTTGTCAATCTTTCCTCACTCATTCTCTCCATTTGACCAGACCATTTCAATACACCCTCTTCTGCTCTCTCATCCACACTTTTTATTACCACACATATCTCTTACCCTTTCATTACTTACTTGATCAAACCACCTCACACCACATATTGTCCTTAAACATCTCATTTCCAACACATCCACCCTCCTCTACACAACTCTGTCTGTAGCTGCCTCACAACCATATCACTTTGTTGGAAGCACTATTCCTTCAAACATACCCATTTTTGCTCTCTGAGATAACGTTCTCGCCTTCCACACATTCTTTAAACTCCCAGAACCTTCGCCCCCTCCCCCAGCCTGTGACTCACTTCTGCTTCCATCTGCTGCTAAATCCACTCCCAGATACTTAAAAACCTTCACTTCCTCCAGTTTTTCTCCATTCAAACTTACATCCCAATTAACTTGTTCCTCAGTCCTACTGCTCTTATTCACATTTACTCTCAGCTTTCTTCTTTCACAAATTTTACCAAACTCAGTCACCAGCTTTTGCAGTTTCTCACCTGAGTCAGCAACCAGCTTTCTATCATCAGCAAATAACAGCAAACTCACTTCCCAAGCCCTCTCATCCTTAACAGACTGCATACTTGCTCCTCTCTCCAAAACTGTTGCATTCACCTCCCTAACAACCCCATCCATAAACAAATTAAACAACCATGGAGACATCATGCAACCCTGCCACAAACCGACATTCACTGGGAACCAATCACTTTCCTCTCTTCCTGCTCATACACATGCCTTACATCCTTGATAAGAGCTTTTCACTACTTCTAGCAACTTACCTCCCACACCATATACTCTTAATACCTTCCAAAGAGCATCTCTATCAACTCTATCATATGCCTTCTATAGAACCATAAATGCTACATACAAATCCATCTGTTTTTCTAAGTATTTCTAACACACATTCTTCAAAGCAAACACCTGATCCACACATCCTCTACCACTTCTAAAACCACACTGCTCTTCCCCAATGTGATGCTTTGTACATGCCTTTACCCTCTCAATCAATACCCTCCATATGTTAAACTCTCACCTTTATCCCCTTTGCCATTGTACACTGGCACTATGCATGCATTCTGCCGTACATACATTGAATATCCTCACC
This sequence comes from Panulirus ornatus, assembly GCF_036320965.1. Taxonomy (NCBI): domain Eukaryota; kingdom Metazoa; phylum Arthropoda; class Malacostraca; order Decapoda; family Palinuridae; genus Panulirus; species Panulirus ornatus. The sequence goes on along the minus strand of NC_092245.1, from coordinate 7,336,044 downwards.
AACCAGTCAACAACACAGTCACCCCCTTTTTTTATTAATAAATTTCACTGCAATACCATCCAAACCCGCCGCCTTGCTGGCTTTCATCTTCCGCAAAGCTTTCACTACCTCTTCTCTGTTTATCATCCCATTCTCCCTGACCCTCTCACTTCGCACACCACCTCGACCAAAACACCCTATATCTGCCACTGTATCATCAAACACAATCAACAAAGCTTCAAAATACTCTCTCCATCTCTTTCTCACTTCATCACTGCTTGTTATTACTTCCCCATTAGCCCCCTTCACCACTGTTCCCATTTATTCTCTTGTCTTACGCACTTTATTTACCTCCTTCCAAAACATCTTTTTATTCCCCCTAAAATTCAATGATACTCTCTCACCCCAGCTCTCATTTGTCCTGTTTTTCACCTCTTGCACCTTTCTCTTGACCTCCTGCTGCTTTTTTTTTTATAAATCTCCCAGTCATTTGTACTTCTTCCTTGCATAAAACATCCAAATGCCTCTCTCTTCTCTTTTAATAACAATCTTACTTCTTCATCCCACCACTCACTACCCTTTCTAATCTGTCCACCTCCCACCTTTCTCATATCACAAGCATCTTTTGTGCAAACTATCACTGCTTCCTTAAATACATCCCATCCCTCCCCCACTCACCTTACGTCATTTGCTCTCTCCTTTTTCCATTCTGCATTCAATCTCTCCTAGTACTTCCTCACACAAGTCTCCTTTCCAAGCTCACTTATTCTCCCCACTCTCTTTACACCAACATTCTCTCTTTTCTGAAAACCTCTTCAAATCTTCACCTTCGCCTCCACAAGATAATGATTAGACATCCCTCCAGTTGCCCCTCTCAGCACATTATTATCCAAAAGTTATTCTTTTACGTGCCTATCAGTTAACACGTAATCCAATAACACTCAGACCACCTCTCCTACTTACATATTTATTTAATTATTTTTATATTTATTTTGCTTTGTCGCTGTCTCCCATGTTAGCGAGGTAGTGCAAGGAAACAGACAAAAGAATGGCCCAACCCACCCACATACACATGTATATACATACACGTCCACACACGCAAATATATATACCTATACACCTCAACGTATACATATATATACATGTACATAATTCATACTGTCTGCCTTTATTCATTCCCAACGCTACCTCACCACACATGGAATAACAACCTCCTCCCCCCTCATGTGTGTGAGGTAGCGCTAAGAAAGGACAACAAAGGCCACATTCGTTCACACTCAGTCTCTAGCTGTCATGTAATAATGCACCGAAACCACAGCTCCCTTTCCACATCCAGGCCCCACAGAACTTTCCATGGTTTACCCTAGACGCTTCACATGCCCTGGCTCAATCCATTGACAGCATGTCGACCCCGGTATACCACATCATTCCAGTTCACTCTATTCCTTGCATACCTTTCACCCTCCTGCATGTTCAGGCCTCGATCACTCAAAATCATTTTCACTCCATCCTTCCACCTCCAATTTGGTCTCCCACTTCTTGTTCCCTCTACCTCTGACACATATATCCTCTTGGTCAATCTTTCCTCTTTCATTCTCTCCATGTGACCAAACCATTTCAAAACACCCTCTCTGCTCTCTCAACCACACTCTTTTTATTATCACATATCTCTCTTACCCTATCATTACTTACTCGATCAAACCATCTCACACCACATATTATCCTCAAACATCTCATTTCCAGCACATCCACCCTCCTTTGCACAACTCTATCCATAGCCCATGCCTCGCAACCATATAACATTGTTGGAAGCCACTATTCCTTCAAACATACCCATTTTTGCTTTCCAAGATAATGTTCTCGATTTCCACACATTCTTCAATGCTCCCAGAATTTTCGCCCCCTCCCCCACCCTATGATTCACTTCTGCTTCCATGGTTCCAGCCGCTGTCAAATCCACTTCCAGATATCTAAAACACTACACTTCCTCCAGTTTTTCTCCATTCAAACTTACCTCCCAATTAACTTGACCCTCAACCCTACTGTACCTAATAACCTAACTGTTATTCACATTTACTCTCAGCTTTCTTCTTTCACACACTTTACCAAACTCAGTCACCAGCTTCTGCAGTTTCTCACCGGAAACAGCCACCAGCGCTGTATCATCAGTGAGCAACAACTGACTCACTTCCCAAGCTCTCTCATCCATAACAGACTGCATACTTGCCCCTCTTTCCAAAACTCTTGCATTCACCTCCCTAACAACCCCATCCATAAACAAATTAAACAACCAAGGAGACATCACACACCCCTGCCATAAACCTACATTCACTGAGAACCAATCACTTTCCTCTCTGCCTACACGTACACATGCCTTACATCCTCGATATAAACTTTTCACTGCTTCTAACAACTTACTTCCCACACCATATATTCTTAATACCTTCCACAGAGGATTTCTATCAACTCTATCATATGCCTTCTCTAGATCCATAAATGCTACATACAAATCCATTTGCTTTTCTAAGTATTTCTCACATACATTCTTCAAAGCAAACACCTGATCCACACATCTTCTACCACTTCTGAAACCACACTGCTTTACCCCAATCTGTTGCTCTGTACATGCCTTCACCCTCTCAATCAATACCCTCCCATATAATTTCCCAGGAATACTCAACAAACTTATACCTCTGTAATTTGAGCACTCACTTTTATCCCCTTTGCCTTTGTACAATGCCACTATGCAAGCATTCTGCCAATCCTTAGGCACCTCACCATGAGTCATACATACATTAAATAACCTTACCAACCAGTCAACAATACAGTCATCCGCTTTTTTAATAAATTCCACTGCAATACCATCCAAACCTGCTGCTTTGCCGGCTGTCATCTTCCACAAAGCTTTTACTACCTCTTCTCTGTTTACCAAATTATTTTCCCTAACCCTCTCACTTTGCACCCCACCTCGACCAAAACACCTTATATCTGCCACTCTATCATCAAACATATTCAACAAACCTTCAAAATACTCACTCCATCTCCTTCTCACATCACCACTACTTGTTATCACCTCCCCATTAGCCCCCTTCACTGAAGCTCCCATTTGTTCCCTTGTCTTATGCACTTTATTTACCTCCCTCCAAAATATCATTTTATTCTCCCTAAAATTTAATGATACTCTCTCACCCCATCTCTCACTTGCCCTCTTTTTCACCTCTTGCACCTTTCTCTTGACCTCTTGCCTCTTTCCTTTATACATCTCCCACTAATTTGCATTATTTCCTTGCAAAAATCGTCCAAATGCTGATCTCTTCTGTTTCACTAATAATCTTACTTCTTCATCCCACCACTCACTACCCTTTCTAATCTTCCCACTTCCCATGCTTCTCATGCCACAAGCATCTCTTGCACAAGCCATCACTGCTTCCCTAAATACATCCCATTCCTCCCCACTCCCCTTACGTCCTTTGTTCTCACCTTTTTACATTCTGTACTCAGTCTCTCCTGGTACTTCCTCAAACAAGTCTCCTTCCCAAGCTCACTTACTCTCACCACTCTTTTCACCCCAGCATTCTCTCTTCTTTTCTGAAAACCTCTTCAAACCTTCACCTTAGCCTCCACAAGATAATGATCAGACATCCCTCCAGTTGCACCTCTCAGCACATTAACATCCAAAAGTCTCTCTTTCGCGCGCCTATCAATTCACACGTAATCCAATAATGCTCTCTGGCCATCTCTCCTACTTACACACATATACTTATGTATATCTTTCTTTTTAAACCAGATATTCCCAATCACCAGTCCTTTCTCAGCACATAAATCTACAAGCTCTTCACCATTTCCATTTACAACACTGAACACCCCATGTACACCAATTATTCCCTCAACTGCCACATTACTAAATCTTTGCATTCAAATCACTCATCACTATAACCTGGTCTCATGTTGTCTTTTCCTGGCGCTACCTTGCGCACATGCAGGGGAAGGGGGGGTGTCATTCCATGTGTGGCAGGGTGGCTACGGGAATGAATGAAGGCAGCAAGTATGAATTATGTACATGTGTATATTGGGGTGTCTAAATGTGTGTGGATGTAACTAAGATGAGAAAAAAGGAGAGGTAGGTTGTATGTTTGAGGAAAGGAACCTGGATGTTTTGGCTCTGAGTGAAACGAAGCTCAAGGGTAAAGGGGAAGAGTGGTTTGGGAATGTCTTGGGAGTAAAGTCAGGGGTTAGGGAGAGGACAAGAGCAAGGGAAGGAGTAGCACTACCCCTGAAACAGGAGTAGTGGGAGTATGTGATAAGAGTGTAAGAAAGTAAACTCTAGACTGATATGGGTAAAACTGAAAGTGGATGGAGAGGGATGGGTGATTATTGGTGCATATGCACCTGGGCATGAGAAGAAAGATCATGTGAGGCAAGTGTTTTGGGAGCAGGTCAGTGAGTGTGTTAGTAGTTTTGATGCATGAGACCGGGTTATAGTGATGCGTGATTTGAATGCAAAGGTGAGTAATGTGGCATTTGAGGGAATAATTGGTATACATGGGGTGTTCAGAGTTGTAAATGGAAATGGTGAAGAGCTTGTAGATTTATGTGCTAAAAAAGGACTTGTGATTGGGAATACCTGGTTTAAAAAGAGAGATATACATAAGTATACGTATGTAAGTTGGAGAGATGGCCAGAGAGTGTTATTGGATTACGTGTTAATTGATAGGCACGCGAAAGAGAGACTTTTGAATGTTAATGTGCTGAGAGGTGCAACTGGAGGGATGTCTGATCATTATCTTGTGGAAGCTAAGGTGAAGATTTGTAGAGGTTTTCAGAAAAGAAGAGAGAATGTTGGGGGTGAAAAGAGTGGTGAGAGTAAGTGAGTTTGGGAAGGAGACTTGTTTGAGGAAGTACCAGGAGAGACAATACAGAGTGAAAAAAGGTGAGAACAAAGGACGCAAGGGGAGTGGGGGAGGAATGGGATGTATTTAGGGAAGCGTTGATGGCTTGTGCAAAAGATGCTTATGGCATGAGAAGCTTGGGAGGTTGGCAGATTAGAAAGGGTAGTAAGTGGTGGGATGAAGAAGTAAGATTATTAGTGAAAGAGAAGAGAGAGCCATGTGGACAATTTTTGCAGGGAAATAATGCAAATGAGTGGGAGATGTATAAAAGAAAGAGACAGGAGGTCAAGAGAAAGGTGCAAGAGGCAAAAAAGAGGGCAAATGAGAGTTGGGATGAGAGAGTATCATTAAATTTTGGGGAAAATACAAAGATGTTTTGGAAGGAGGTAAATATAGTGTGTAAGACAAGGGAACAAATGGGAACATCAGTGAAGGGGGCAAATGGGGAGGTGATAACAAGTAGTGGTGATGTGAGAAGGAGATGGAGTGAGTATTTTGAAGGTTTGTTGAATGTGATTGATGATAGAGTGGCAGATATAGGGTGTTTTGGTCAAGGTGGTGTGCAGTGTGAGAAGGTTAGGGAGAATGATTTGGTAAACAGAGATGAGGTAGTAAAAGCTTTGCGGAAGATGAAAGCCGGCAAGGCAGCAAGTTTGGATGGTATTGTAGTGAGATTTATTAAAAAGGGGGTGACTGTATTGTTGACAGGCTGGTAATCTTATCTAATGTATGTATTACTTATTGTGAGGTGCCTGAGGACTGGCGGAATGCTTGCATAGTGCCATTGTACAAAGGCTAAGGGGATAAGAGTGAGTGCTCAAATTACAGAGGTATAAGTTTGTTGAGTATTCCTGGGAAATTATATGGGAGGGTATTGATTGAGAGGGTGAAGGCATGTACAGAGCATCAGGTTGGGGAAGAGCAGTGTGGTTTCAGAATTTGAAGAGGATGTGTGGACCAGGTGTTTGCTTTGAAAAATGTATGTGAGAAATACTTAGAAAAGCAAATGGATTTGTATGTAGCATTTATGGATCTGGAGAAGGCATATGATAAGAGTTGATAGAGATGCTCTATGGAAGGTATTAAGAATATATGGTGTGGGAGGTAAGTTGTTAGAAGCAGTGAAAAATTTTTATTGAGGATGTAAGGCATGTGTACGTGTAGGAAGAGAGGAAAGTGATTGGTTCTCAGTGAATGTAGGTTTGCGGCAGGGGCACGTGATGTCTCCAGGGTTGTTTAATTTGTTGGGGGGGTGGGGGGGGTTGTTAGGGAGGTGAGTGCAAGAGTTTTGGAAAGAGGGGCAAGTATGCAGTTTGTTGTGGATGAGAGAGCTTGGGAAGTGAGTCAGTTGTTGTTAGCTGACAATACAGCGCTGGTGGCTGATTCTTGTGAGAAACTGTAGAAGCTGGTGACTGAGTTTGGTAAAGTGTGTGAAAGAAGAAAGCTGAGAGTAAATGTGAATAAGAGCAAGGTTATTAGGTGCAGTAGGGTTGAGGAACAAGTCAACTGGGAGGTAGGTTTGAATGGAGAAAAACTGGAGGAAGTGAAGTGTTTTAGATATCTGGGAGTGGATTTGGCAGCGGATGGAACCATGGAAGCAGAAGTGAATCATAGGGTTGGAGAGGGGGTGAAAGTTCTAGGAGCATTGAAAAATGTGTGGAAGTTGAGAACGTTATCTTGGAAAGCAAAAATGGGTATGTTTGAAGGAATAGTGGTTCCAACAATGTTGTATGGTTGCGAGGTTTGGGCTATAGATAGAGTTGTGCGGAGGAGGATGGATGTGCTGAAAATGAGATGTTTGAGGACAATATGTGGTGTGAGGTTGTTTGATCGAGTAAGTAATGAAAGGGTAAGAGAGATGTGTGGTAATAAAAAGTGTGGTTGAGAGAGCAGAAGAGGATGTTTTGAAATGGTTTGGTCACATGGAGAGAATGGGGTGAGGAAAGATTGACAAAGAGGATATGGGGAGAAATGGGTGAGGAAAGATTGACAAAAAGGATATATGTGTCAGAGGTGGAGGGAACGAGAAGAAGTGGGAGACCAAATTGGAGATAGAAAAAGATGGAGTGAAAAAGATTTTGAGTGATCGGGGCCTGAACATGCAGGAGGGTGAAAGGCATGCAAGGAATAGAGTGAATTGGAACAATGTGGTATACCAGGGTCAACGTACTGTCATTGGATTGAACCAAGGCATGTGAAGCGTCTGGGGTAAACCATGGAAAGTTCTGTGGGGCCTGGATGTGGAAAGGGAGCTGTGGTTTTGGTGCATTATACATGACAGCTAGAGACTGAGGGGGAACGAATGTGGCCTTTGTTGTCTTTTCTTAGCGCTACCTCGCTCACATGCTGGGGGAGTGGGTTTTCATTTCATGTGTGGTGGGGTGGCGACGGGAATGAATAAGGGCAGAGAGTATGAATTATGTGCATGTGTACATATGTATATATCTGTGTGTGTATATATATGTGTACGTTGAGATGTATAGATATGTATATGTGCGTGTGTGGATGTGTATGTATATACATGTGTATGTGGGTGGGTTGGGTCATTCGTTTGTCTGTTTCCTTGCACTACCTTGCTAATGCGGGAGACAGCGACAAAGTATAAAAAAAAAGTGTATATATGTATATGTTTGTGTATGTATATATATGTATACGTTGAAATGTATAGGTATGTATATGTGTGTGTGTGGATGTGTATGTATATACATGTATTTGTGGGTGGGTTGGGCCATTCTTTCATCTGTTTCCTTGCGCTACCTCGCTAACGCGGGAGACAGCGACAAAGTATATAAAAAAAGTGTATATATATATATATGTTTGTGTATGTATATATATGTATACATTGAAATGTATAGGATATGTATATGTGTGTGTGTGGATGTGTATGTAGGTGGGTTGAGCCATTCTTTCGTCTGTTTCCTTGCGCTACCTCGCTAACGCGGGAGACAGCGACAAAGTCTAATGAAAATAAATAAATAAAATCTCCAAGAATGATTGAGTCTTTATCCCATATTGCCTGTTATAAACTCTTGGACATGACAGTGTCAATATCAGCTAGCTGACTAGGGTGTTTATATACAATGTTTATGTAAGGTTTGGAAAATTATATGCGAATCTAAACACACGTGTTTAACAGCAGGAGATGTAGTAATCTGAATTTTGATGGGGTTTTTGGTAAGATTTTACATAGAGTGAAGTTCCATCTCCTTGACACTCTTTATCCCTTACAAATTATTTATTGTGTGGCAGATTGTACTCGCTAATCAAATCATTGTTTTTTTGTGATCAGAAATGTTTCTGTTAAATCAGTTATATCATTATGTTCAGTGTTTACCAAATGGGGCTATTCATCCCTTTTGTTTCGGAATGATCTTTATTCATGTAAAGTCCATATACTTTCTTCAAGTGATTTCTCTATGAGACTGGTGGTATAATTTGGTGACTGCCTATTGTTAGACAAATGATTTATTGTGTGGCAGATTGTACTCTCTAATCATATCATTGCTTTTTTTTATTAGAAATGTTTCTTTTAAATCAGTTATATCAATGTGTTCACTGTTTACCAAACAGGTCAATTCAGCTCTTTTTTTTTGGAATGATCGTATATTCATGTAAAGTCCATATAATTTCTTCAAGTGATTTCTCTGTGAGACTGGTGGTTTAATTTGGTGATTGCCTACTGTTAGACTGTGTGATGATCCCCCCATGAGCCCCCCGTCGTCGTTGTCATCTCCACTGTCTGGTGGGATGGGAAGGGGACTTAATCTGACCTCCCTCACGTGACATGTAATATGACCTGATCTGACCTCACCTCAACTGCCTGTTTGATGTGGTCAACATGCTGACCTCTACTGGGCCTAAACAAAAAATTTTTCCTTGCAGTTGTAAGGCAATTTGATCTTTGATTTGCACAGCTAAAAGTTCTGTCCCATTTTGATAAGGTGAATGCTGTCTGCTGTATAATCCTCTTATCTCCCCGAAAGTCAAGTCATGGGTCTACAAAGCCAATGCTAGCACCTGTGCACTGGCATTTCACTCTTTCATTTACATCTCGGACTCTACTAAGAGTGTCGTTACCTACAGTATGTCTCAGGGTAGTGTTAACTATGAGATTGTTATCCGATCGTTCTTTCAGATTGCTAATCATCTCGTTACATTCATCTATAATAACTGTTTAATATGAATTCTTAAGGTCAATGTCGTTGCTCCCACCATTCACCTCTAAACTTGACTTTTTAGTTGGTACTTTAATGTCTTTAATTTTTTGTTTGATGTGGGAAATTTGGCACTAGGGTTGACATGAACTGTTCATGTGGCTCTTGAATTCCCTGCCATGTATTTACCCAGATTTCTGACCAGCAAATCTGCTTTAATCACGGAATGGTCGTCTTCGCTCTTTTCTTGCAAGTTGCTCATAAGAGGGGTTGACAGGGGTTGAGAGAGATGAGAGAGAGAGAGAGAGGGGGGGGGGGGTCTCATGAGGAAGGAGGAGGATGGTTGAGGAGTGATGTAAACTTGGAGGGATGGAACTGGGAGCTTGATTGAGGGTTAGAGGAGTTTAGATGGTGGTGAGATGAGATAACACAATGGGGGACCTGAGGTTTAGGACAGGCTGTGGGGGCATAGGTTGGATGGGAAGGATATTAGTGGGGGAGGGTTGGGGCAGGCAGTGAGCACTGAATGGGTGCGTGATGGCAGGTTGTGTGGGGAGGGTTAGAACGAAGAAGGGGTAGACTAGGATGGCAGGGGAAAGTTGGCGTTGGGGTGTAGGTAGTGAGGGTTAGGTCATGGTGCACCAATTCCAAATGTTGTATCTCACCTCTGAGTATTAATTTTTCCACAGTTAAGGCTTGAAAGCTCCTTAATTTCACTTAAATCAGTTTGTTTAACCCTTTTTTTTTTTTTTTTTTGCAAATTATCATGATTTATGCAGAACAAGCAATCTTGGTCCTATTATCATAAAATCCTTACTAAAACCTAGACCACAGGATGGTCATGGGAAGCAAGCAGCTGGTGCCATTGTAATAAAAAATTACACATGTAAACTGAAAGTTTAGTAAATGTAAATATAAGTGTATTGGCTTTAGGCCTAGTCAATCACTACTACACTACTCCTGGATGGCACACAACACATCTGTGATGGCATCATCATCTTTGTCCCCCCACCCACCCACACACACACACACTCTGTTTAGTGGAAGTAGACATATACAAAGCATGTGACACAGTTCCCCAACATATCCTCACACAAGAGATACTTGACACCACCTTCCACAAAAATGACAAAAGTGGACTTAATAATTTCATAGCTGGCCAACAAGACATTGTCATTCATGATGGCTTCACCTGCTGCCCAAGAAGCTGTTCTTTATCCAACCCTCTTCATTTTCTTCCAGCATGGCCTCCCAAAAACCTCCATAAGGCCACACTCTAATGTTAATTATTATTATATGGCCCCAGAACCTGATTCTAGGGACTCCTAAAGCTTCAAGGTTGCATTACACTCAGTAACATGGACAAAATTGACTCCTTTGAAGTGAAAAGTTCTTTGATGAAACTGTACTGTTTTGATAACTGACAAAGATACAGCCTTGCCAAAGTTGACTTTTCACTCATGGTGTAAAATCAGTCAGGTGGGGTCTGGTAAGAGATGACCTCACACTCACATCACATCACCCATGTAACACTACATTACCCAGTTAGACTACTTACCATTGATAGACCCATCCCTCGCTTTATGCAAGGGTTATGTTCTGCGAAAACCTCGCACAAAGAGAAATTACACGTAGCAAATCAGTAGACTCACAAAGAATAATGGGATGTGTACAGCTGCTTTGTGGTGAGTGCTGGTGGATTCTCCTGTTACCTACATTATGTAGCTTCTGATGTCAAGCCTACTTATCTAGCCATCCTGTTACATGCATTGAAATGGCTTTGGCTTAGCTACATTGTCATGTTTATATAAACGCTCATAATTCTTTGGATCTTTAGACCTAAGCTGAAGGGTATATGGCTGGTCTGCTTCTTCACCTCATGCTCTATGTTTATTGTGAGCATTTTCATCATCTCCACCTTGGCAGTGGAGCAGAGTGGACCATAACACTTCGAATTTCCTTTGCATTTTTTCTTATGTTGCGGACTGTAGATTTACCCAGGTTGTATGCATCCCCAAGCACTAATGCTCCTTCACCAGCATTTGCATGTAAGATTTCTAGCTTTGTTTCAAAGGTCAGAGAGGTTCTCTTTTGTTTAACTGCTTGTTCTGGGGATGCTGTATTAACAACACAACACAGGGTTGCGGGAAAATCACACTAGCCAGCATACCCAAATCACACAAGTAGCACAGATCCGCACAATGGTGGTAACCGTGAGACTGACCCCCAAGCATGAACTTAATACACTCCACCCAAAACCCTCGTTTACTGCACCTGCCAACCCTCACTGAAGTTTTGATGCACTTTCTAATGCATACTCCCTCATAATAGTGAATTTTGACTGCCTATAAAAAATGACTGGTAGAAGTAAGTTCCATGCTTTAGAACCAAATCATGTTTTGTGATCCTTCATAAAGTGAGGACAGTATATCATAAATTTTTTATCCCTGGGGATAGGGGAGAAAGAATACTCTCATGCATTCCTCATGTGTTGTAGAAGGCGACTAAAGGGGACGGGAGCAGGGGGCTGGAAACCCTCCCCTCCATGTATTTCAACTTTCTAAAAAGGGAAACAGAAGAAGGAGTCATGCAGGGAGTGCTCATCCTCCTCGAAGGCTCAGATTGGGTTGTCTAAATGTGTGTGGATGTAACTAAGATGAGAAAAAAGGAGAGATGGGTAGTATGTTTGAGGGAAGGAGCCTGGATGTTTTGGTTCTGAGTGACTTGAAGCTCAAGAGTAAAGGGGAAGAGTGGTTTGGGAATGTCTTAGGAGTAAAGTCAGGGGTTAGTAAAAGGACAAGAGCAAGGGAAGGAGTAGCACTATTCCTGAAACAGGAGTGGTGGGAGTATGTGATAGAGTGTAAGAAAGTAAACTCTAGATTGATATGGGTAAAACTGAAAGTGGATGGAGAGAGATGGGTGATTATTGGTGCATATGCACCTGGGCATGAGAAGAAAGATCATGAGAGGCAAGTGTTTTGGGAGCAGGTGAGTGAGTGTGTTAGTAGTTTTGATGTACGAGACCGGGTTATAGTGATGCTTGATTTGAATGCAAAGGTGAGTAATGTGGCAGTTGAGGGAATAATTGGTGTACATGGGGTGTTCAGTGTTGTAAATGGAAATGGTGAAGAGCTTGTAGATTTATGTGCTGAAAAAGGACTGGTGATTGGGAATACCTGGTTTAAAAAGAGAGATATACATAAGTATACATATGTAAGTAGGAGAGATGGCCAGAGAGTGTTATTGGATTACGTGTTGATTGATAGGCGCATGAGAGACTTTTGGATGTTAATGTGCTGAGAGGTGCAACTGGAGGGATGTCTGATCATTATCTTGTGGAGGTGAAGGGGAAAATTTGTAGAGGTTTTCAGAAAAGAAGAGAGAATATTGGGGTGAAAAGAGTGGTGAAAGTAAGTGAGCTTGGGAAGGAGACTTGTATGAGGAAGTACCAGGAGAGACTGAGTACAGACTGGAAAAAGGTGAGAACAAAGGATATAAAGGGAGTGGGGGAGGAATGGGATGTATTTAGGGAATCAGAGATGGTTTGCGCAAAAGATGCTCGTTGCATGAGAAGCGTGAGAGATGGGCAGATTAGATAGGGTAGTGAGTGGTGGATGAAGAAGTAAGATTATTAGTAAAAGAGAAGAGAGAGGCATTTGGACGATTTTTGCAGGGAAATAATGCAAGTGAGTGGGAGATGTATAAAAGAAAGAGGCAGGAGGTCAAGAGAAAGGTGCAAGAGGTGGCAAAGAGGGCAAATGAGAGTTGGGGTGAGAGAGTATCATTAAATTTTAGGGAGAATAAAAAGATGTTTTGGAAGGAGGGAAATAAAGTGCGTAAGACAAGGGAACAAATGGGAACTTCAGTGAAGGGGGCTGATGGGGAGGTGATAACAAGTAGTGGTGATGTGAGAAGGAGATGGAGTGAGTATTTTGAAGGTTTGTTGAATGTGTTTGATGATGGAGTGGCAGATATAGGGTGTTTTGGTCGAGGTGGTGTGCAAAGTGAGAGGGCTAGGGAGAATGATTTGGTAAACAGAGAAGAGGTAGTAAAAGCTTTGCGGAAGATGAAAGCCGGCAAGGCAGCGGGTTTGGATTGTATTACAGTGGAATTTATTAAAAAAGGGGGTGACTGTATTGTTGACTGGTTGGTAAGGTTATTTAATGTATGTATGACTCATGGTGAGGTGCCTGAGGATTGCCGTTATGCTTGCATAGTGCCATTGTACAAAGGCAAAGGGGATAAAAGTGAGTGCTCAAATTACAGAGGTATAAGTTTGTTGAGTACTCCTGGGAAATTATATGGGAGGGTATTGATTGAGAGGGTGAAGGCATGTACAGAGCATCAGATTGGGGAAGAGCAGTGTGGTTTCAGAAGTGGTAGAGGATGTGTGGATCAGGTGTTTGCTTTGAAGAATGTATGTGAGAAATGCTATGTGGAAGGTATTAAGAATATATGGTGTGGGAGGCAAGTTGTTAGAAGCAGTGAAAAGTTTTATCGTGGATTAAGGCATGTGTACGTGTAGGAAGAGAGGAAAGTGATTGGATTCTCAGTGAATGTAGGTTTGTGGCAGGGGTGTGTGATGTCTCCATGGTTGTTTAATTTGTTTATGGATGAGGTTGTTAGGGAGGTGAATGCAAGAGTTTTGGAAAGAGGGGCAAGTATGCAGTCTGTTGTGGATGAAAGAGCTTGGGAAGTGAGTCAGTTGTTGTTGCTGATGATACAGCGCTGGTGGCTGATTCCAGTGAGAAACTGCAGAAGCTGGTGACTGAGTTTGGTAAAGTGTGTGAAAGAAGAAAGCTGAGAGTAAATGTGAATAAGAGCAAGGTTATTAGGTACAGTAGGGTTGAGGGACAAGTCATCTGGGAGGTAAGTTTGAATGGAGAAAAACTGGAGGAAGTGAAGTGTTTTAGATATCTCCCAGATATCTAAAACGGATGGAACCATGGAAACGGAAGTGAATCATAGGGTGGGGGAGAGGGCGAAAGTTCTGGGAGCCTTGAAGAATGTGTGGAAGTCGAGAACATTATCTCGGAAAGCAAAAATGGGTATGTTTGAAGGAATAGTGGTTCCAACAATGTTGTATGGTTGTGAGGTGTGGGCTATGGATAGAGTTGTGCGGAGGAGGATGGATGTGCTGGAAATGAGATGTTTGAGGACAATATGTGGTGTGAGGTGGTTTGATCGAGTAAGTAATAATAGGGTAAGAGAGATTTGTGGTAATAAAAAGAGTGTGGTTGAGAGAGCAGAAGAGGGTGTTTTGAAATGGTTTGGTCACACGGAGAGAATGAGTGAGGAAGGATTGACCAAGAGGATATATGTGTCAGAGGTGGAGGGAATGACGAGAAGTGGGAGACCAAATTGGAGATGGAAAGATGGAATGAAAAAGATTTTGAGTGATCGGGGCCTGAACATGGGTGAAAGGTGTTTAAGGAATAGAGTGAATTGGAACGATGTGGTATACCGGGGTCGACGTGCTGTCAGTGGATTGAACCAGGGCATGTGAAGCGTCTGGGGTAAACCATGGAAAGTTCTGTGGAGCCTGGATGTGGAAAGGGAGCTGTGGTTTTGGTGCATTATTACATGACAGCTAGAGACTGAGTGTGAACGAAAGTGACCTTTGTTGTCTTTTCCTAGCGCTACCTCGGGCACATTTGGGGGGAGGGGGTGGTTATTTCATGTGTGGCGGGGTGGCGATGGGAATGAATAAAGGCAGACAGTATGAATTATGTACATGTGTATATATGTATATGTATGTGTGTGTATATATGTATACGTTGAGATGTATAGGTATGTATATTTGCGTGTGTGTACATGTATGTATATACATGTGTATATGGGTGGGTCGGGCCATTCTTTTCGTCTGTTTCCTTGTGCTCTCTCGCTGATGCGGGAGAGAGCGAGAAAGCAAAATAAAAAAAATGAAAATAATACTTGTGTGGTTAATTTAATTATTATTATTTTCTTTCTATCATACTAGTTTGCCATATCCTGCATTAGCAAGACATTGTTGGGACTACTGTATCTTCAAATATCACGTTTTCATCCTCCTGATAATAACCTCTCTTTCCATGTATCCTTTAATGTTTCCAGAAGCTTTTCCCCCTTACCTACCCTATGTCTCTGCTTTCAAAGCTCCATTTGCTGGCATATCCATTCTCAGGTATCAAAAACTTCACTTCCCGTAGTTTCTTCATACAAACTCATACCCCAACTCGCTTGTCTTTCTGTACTGCAAAGCCTAATAACTTAGCTCCTATTCATATTTACTCTCTACGTCCTCCTGCCATCACAGATGTTATGTGGTTAATTTAATTATTATTATTTTCTTTCTATCATACTAGTTTGCCATATCCTGCATTAGCAAGATATTGTTGGGACTACTGTATCCACAAACATCACATTTTCATCTTCCTGATAATAACCTCTCTTTCCATGTATCCTTCAATGTTTCCAGAAGCTTTTCCCCCTTACCTACCCTATGTCTCTGCTTTCAAAGCTCCATTTGCTGGCATATCCATTCCCAGGTATCAAAAACTTCACTTCCCGTAGTTTCTTCATACAAACTCATACCCCAACTCACCTGTCTTTCTGTACTACAAAGCCTAATAACTTTGCTCCTATTCATATTTACTCTCTGTGTCCTCCTTTCACACATACTCCTTGGTTCAGTCTTCAACTTCTGCAGTTTCTCACTCAAATCTGCAACCAGTGCTAAGCACATCCTCATATATAGCCTATGCCTTGCATCAGTACATCCCTGGGACTACTGTATTATCAGACATACCTATTTTCATTGTCCCTGATGATGACCTCTCTTTCAACACATCCCTCAGTACTTCTAGAACTTGCAGAGCAAGAACCCCCTTAGATATGGCAGCAGTACTTTATACAAGGATGGATCAATCCTTTGTATAAATGGAGCAACTGCCCAGGTTTGAAAACTTTCCTGGATTGTGATAATATAACATTTTGTGCCCTGTAGTGACATTTCTTTTTGTATTATTTGTTTCTTTTCATGAAAATAATTTAAAGCTATGTTTAATTTCATCTTGTGTGCATAAAATCATTTTATATTGTTTTGCAATATCTTTGCGTATTTTCTTAAGCTTGTATAGTTTATTTCAGTGTTTTACAGCTCTTGCAATGTCTGAGGAATACCATTCTCGTTATTGTTGATTTTATTGTTTCTGTTATGCATATGAACAAATGTGTCTTGTTCATGCATAAACTTATGCTTAGGACATGTCCATAATTCTTCTGAGCATGAAACAACAAGGATGAGACTCTTCACATTAATGCATTGCACACCTCATTCAAATCTACCTCTTTGAAGTTACGCATAATTATACTGTTTTTGATGGAATGGGTTTAGAGATGTATATCATACCTATGTTATGGTCTCATATACCTTATGTTCTCCAACATGAGTACTAGTTAATAGGAACAACTGGGATGCAAGAACTAGAGCAGGTGTATTTGCTTCTCTCCATAGCTCTGTTACAGTTTGATGAAGAAAATTATTTTGAGAAAGTTGATAATCTAGCAGATTCACTTTTTTGCATCTAAAATAGTTTGCCAGTTGATTTTTAGGAGACTAAATTCTTCCTCAGAGATCGAATTTCAGTCTGTTATTGCTCAGTACAAACTCTTGTACATGACATTGCTCATTACAAACTCTTGTACATGACAATGTCAATATCTGCTGGCTGACTGCATCCATATTTAACATATATGTAAATTTTGGTAAATTATGTGCTAAGTTGAACACACATGTTCAACAGCAGAGTCTGAATTTCAATGGGTTTTAAGTATGATTTTAGTTCTGCCTCATCAACCTTTTCTAGCCCATACAAATCATTTAAAGTCTAGCAAGTCTTGCCAATCAGATTGTTATTTTTCCTGTTTAGAAATGTTGTGTTAATTCAGGGACATCGGTGCGTTCAGTGTTTGCCAAACAGTGGTTAAGCTATTTTGTTTCAGAGTGAACTCATATAAAGTCCATTTAATTTCCTTGTGTTATTTTGGTCATGAAGTTGTAGTTATGATTGACTGGCTATTCCTAGACTGAGGTTTAGCAAACTCCCAACACCCACCCCTCCCTATCATTTGCTCTTGTTGTAAGGACTGGAACTCACCTGCATGACATATAAACATAAACAGACCTGACTCCACTTGCCTGTGCCATGTGGTTGACTGACCAACCTCCTCCCTGCCTCAACAAATATTTTTCCACTGCAATTATAAGAAAGGTTGATCTTTGATTTCTACAGCTTAGAGTTTGGAGCCTTCATTGCTAAGGTGACTGCCATCTCTACTGTAAAATCTCCTCCTTGGAAGTAGATCCATGGGTTTACAAAGCCTTTGTTAGCATCTTTGCACAGACACTTTAAGAGCCTCGTTTCCACCAAATTTAAAATATTAATTGATGCTGATTTTTTTCTGGTATAAAGTTGTAATGTGAAGAAGTTCTTTCATAGAATTCATGAACATATCATGAATAGTTTTTGTGAAAAAATAAAAAAACAAATTCTTCCATAAAATGTCCCAACTTTTGATGGTATGTTTAAGTGTACCATTCACTCATAATACAATGCTCTTCTTATGGCTTAGAGACCTACTTTTTGAGGAGGAAGAGTGCTGATTATGATGATATTACTTACCTAGGCTGTCTTTCAGGTCAGCTCGTATTCTTCGGTGATAACCTCTCGAAGTAACTTTCTTTTGGTAAACATCATTGTTCCCAAAATTCACCACAAATTAATTTTTTGGCTAGTACTTTAATCTCCTTTAGCTTTTGTTTATATTGGAAATTTTAGCACCTGGGTAAACTTGGTCTATTGTTTTAGCTTGAGTTCTATGCCATGTTAAACCAGATTTCCAATCAGTAAATCTCCTAGAATTATGGAACTGTCATTAGTACTATTTCTTTCAGGTCACCAAATGCAGTATAGCAATTGCTCACGAGTGGAGCCAAAGGGAGGAGGGTTTCCCTTTCATGAGGAAAGGGGAGGGGAATGTCTGGGCAGGTGTTAGAGGTGTGACATGACCCTGGAGGTGGTTAAGGGAGTAAGGTGAGAGAGGGATTTTTTTCCTCAGGACCTTGGTGTAGGGAAGGAACTGAGTTTAGGTGGGGGTGAGAGGAGGTTGCAGGAAGGGGCTGAGGTTTAGGTTTAAGGGGGCTGATGGAGCAGGCAGTGGGTTTTATTTAAGGTGAGCATAAGTTGTGGGGAAAGGTGTGAATGGGGTAGGCAGTGTGTGCTGAATGGGTGTGGGAGGGAAGATGTGAGCAGAGACGGGGTGAACCAGGATGGTGAGGGAGATAGGAGGAGGGAAGCAGGCACTATGGAAGAGGTAGTGATGGTAAAGTCATAGTGTCACATTTTCAGTGTCTTTATAGTGTCCCTGAATAATAAATTTCCTGCAAATAAAGGCATTGAGAGCAGCCTTAATTTCATGTATATAACTTTGTTTAATCTTATCTTTGATTGTTATGACATACAGAACATACAATCTTCGTAATGTCCATCTAAATCCATTATTATAAAGTCTTTAATAAAACACCAACCACAGGATGTACAAGGGGTAGTTAGTAGCTGGTGGCATTATGAAAAATTACACTAAAAACTGAGAAGGTAAATAAGAGTAAAGAAAGACTTAAATGTGAGAGAAACACTTGTCTGTAGATGGTCATGCTGTAACCTCACTTGACCTAACAACTGGACACACTGTGATATATCTGTGCATTGTGAGATCCTGAGATTAACTGAAGTACAGAGACTAACTTAGATAGTTGTACTGATACAGAACATTGGTTTCCTTTTTTTCTGTGTACGTCACCTTTTGCTTTGTGTAGTTTTAACTTGGTTTGAAATAGAATTATTTTTATTTGGAACATCTTCAAATTGTTGACACTGAATATTTTTGCTTTTTCAGATCTCTTACCTTTCTTTGAAATGCAAGGAGCAGAAAGAAGGTAAAACGTCAGAGGCACCTTTATGTACTATATCCTGAAATATATGTTGTGGTATGTGGTGTTAGACGCTGTACATTTGTAAATGGATATACTCATTTATTTTTTGGAGTTTTTCTTTGCCCTTAGTTTTCACTATACTTTTGAATCTTGTAGCCTTTTGATGGTTTTGGATTGTTTACTTTTAAAAGTGATATTTTGAGGAGGTATGCAAAGATAAATGGATAGAACTGAGTAGTTTGGTGATTGCTTTAAATTACAAGTGAGAGTGCACCAAGTTTGTGTAATTTCACTATATTTGATCAAGTTTTGATTTTTTTGTTAAATGAGAGGTGGAATGATGATAGTTCACTACTGAAATACAATGAAATGAAGTTGCTACAATCACTGTATGCATATGATTATTTTTTTTACAGCTAAATCAGAGAAAGAGTTGGATATTGTGATAAGTCACTTTGACATGTGTAGGTGGAGGATGCTGACATGGAAAAAAAAAAAAAGATGGGGGATGGAATTTTCAATTTCCATTAGTTGAGATGGCAAGAAAAACTGAATGCCCTTATCAAGACTATCTCATTTATGTCACAGATATATGCATTAGCATAAGCAAGGTACCCAATTTATTGACCAGCCTCGACAAGTGGGCAAATTAAGGTTCAAGAGTTGCACCCAGGATTTGATATTAGGCAGGCCCACATCTGAAATCACATTCAAAAGTGCTATCTGCTACACCAAGCTCTCTCATCCCCAACAGACTTCATACTTGCCCCTCTTTCCAAAACTCTTGCATTTACCTCCCTAACAACCCATCCATAAACAAATTAAACAACCATGGAGACATCACACACCCTGCCGCAAACCTACATTCACTGAGAACCAATCACTTCCTCTCTTCCTACACGTACACATGCCTTACATCCTCGATAAAAACTTTTCACTGCTTCTAACAACTTTCCTCCCACACCATATATTCTTAATACCTTCCACAGAGCATCTCTATCAACTCTATCATATGCCTTCTCCAGATCCATAAATGCTACATACAAATCCATTTGCTTTTCTAAGTATTTCTCACATACATTCTTCAAAGCAAACACCTGATCCACACATCCTCTACCACTTCTGAAACCACACTGCTCTTCCCCAATCTGATGCTTGTACATGCCTTCACCCTCTCAATCAATACCCTCCCATATAATTTACCAGGAATACTCAACAAACTTAACCTCTGTAATTTGAGCACTCACTCTATCCCTTTGCCTTGTACAATGGCACTATGCAAGCATTCCGCCAATCCTCAGGCACCTCACCATGAGTCATACATACATTAAATAACCTTACCAACAGTCAACAATACAGTCACCCCTTTTTTAATAAATTCCACTGCAATACCATCCAAACCTGCTGCCTTGCCGGCTTTCATCTTCCGCAAAGCTTTTACTACCTCTTCTCTGTTTACCAAATCATTTCCCTAACCCTCTCACTTTGCACACCACCTCGACCCAAACACCCTATATCTGCCACTCTGTCATCAGACACATTCAACAACCTTCAAAATACTCATTCCATCTCCTTCTCACATCACACTACTTGTTATCACCTCCCATTTACGCCCTTCACTGAAGTTCCCATTTGCTCCTTGTCTTACGCACCCTATTTACCTCCTTCCAGAACATCTTTTTATTCTCCCTAAAATTTACTGATAGTCTCTCACCCCAACTCTCATTTGCCCTTTTTTTCACCTCTTGCACCTTTCTCTTGACCTCCTGTCTCTTTCTTTTATACTTCTCCCACTCAATTGCATTTTTTCCCTGCAAAAATCGTCCAAATGCCTCTCTCTTCTCTTTCACTAATACTCTTACTTCTTCATCCACCACTCACTACCCTTTCTAAACAGCCCACCTCCCTCTTTCTCATGCCACAAGCATTTTTTGCGCAATCCATCACTGATTCCCTAAATACATCCCATTCCTCCCCCACTCCCCTTACTTCCATTGTTCTCACCTTTTTCCATTCTGTACACAGAATTTTATATAGGTCAAAATAAAAAAGAGAAGGATAACAAACTGGAATTAATGGATGGATAAAGTATGAGAAGGAAATGTAGTGTGAAAGAATTATTTGAAAGGTGCACAGATATAAGTCTTTAAGACTATGATTATAGGAAAATTGTGGGCATTACTATGCTGATTAAAATGATATACAGTATGGTAGTGTAATTGAAGGTCCAAGGAGAAAAGGTAGACTGCTGAAGAGATGAATAAATACTGAAATAAATAAATAAGACTAGAGATACTTCAGATGAAGGTACTCAAGAAGGATATGTTATTTGTGTGTGAAGGTGGAGGTATGATTAGAGGCTTTGCTTTCTTACGACAAATTAGTTTATGCAGTATGAAACATTAAGAAATGTTAATGATATGGAAGTTTGTTTCACTTTAATATGGTGAACATAGTTTAAGGAAGGATGTGTAAAAGTGAATTGAGAGAGAGATACTTCATCCATCCCATACAAGAGGAAACAGGGTTAACAGATAGGTACAGAGAAAGGGATTTGATTAATGAGCATGTAAAAAGAGTGTAAAGATACGAGGTTGAAAAAAAAGGCATATGCTAATAGGATGATAAGTGTATTTAGAGAAGGAATGATACTTAGGCTAACTAACAGCTTGTTTTGTGTTCCTATAAATCATGTGAAACACATAGGGATTCTTCTTTTTGTTGATATAAATGTTGGACTCCCATGGTGTAGCGGTTAGCGTTCCTGACCATGATACATTCATGGGCCACCCATGATCGAGCACATAGGTTCAAATCCTGGTTATGAAAGTTGGTCCACATTTAATCCAGCTGTTCATCCACCCCTACCAGTTGTTCAATAAAATGGGTAACTGGCTCTGGGAGGTGGGCAGATTAGAAAGGGTAGTGAGTGGTGGGATGAAGAAGTAAGATTATTAGTGAAAGAGAAGAGAGAGGCATTTGGACGACTTGTGCATGGAAATAATGCAAATGAATGGGAAATGTATAAAAGAAAGAGACAGGAGGTCAAGAGAAAGGTGCAAGAGGTGAAAAAGAGGGCAAATGAGAGTTGGGGTGAGAGAGTATCACTAAATTTTAGGTAGAATAAAAAGATGTTTTGGAAGGAGGTAAATAAAGTGCGTAAGACAAGGGAGCAATTGGGAACATCAGTGTAGGAGGCTAATAGGGAGGTGATAACAAGTAGTGGTGATGTGAGAAGGAGATGGAGTGAGTATTTTGAAGGTTTGTTGAATGTGTTTGATGATAGAGTGGCAGATATAGGGTGTTTTGGTCGAGGTGGTGTGCAAAGTGAGAGGGTTAGGGAAAATGATTTGGTAAACAGAGAAGAGGTAGTAAAAGCTTTGTGGAAGATGAAAGCCGGCAAGGCAGCGGGTTTGGATGGTATTGCAGTGGAATTTATCAAAAAGGGGGTGACTGTATTGTTTACTGGTTGGTAAGGTTATTTAATGCATGTATGACTCATGGTGAGGTGCCTGAGGATTGGCGGAATGCTTGCATAGTGCCATCGTACAAAGGCAAAGGGGATAAAAGTGAGTGCTCAAATTAGAGAGGTATAAGTTTGTTGAGTATTCCTGGGAAATTATATGGGAGGGTATTGATTGAGAGGGTGAGGGCATGTACAGAGCATCAGATTGGGGAAGAGCAGTGGGGTTTCAGAATTTGAAGAGGATGTGTGGATCAGGTGTTTGCTTTGAAGAATGTATGTGAGAAATACTTAGAAAAGCAAATGGATTTGTATGTAGCATTTATGGATCTGGAGAAGGCATATTATAGAGTTGATAGAGATGCTATATGGAAGGTATTAAGAATATATGGTGTGGGAGGCAAGTTGTTAGAAGCAGTGAAAAGTTTTTATCGAGGATGTAAGGCATGTGTACGTGTAGGAAGAGAGGACAGTGATTGGTTCTCAGTGCATGTTGGTTTGCGGTAGGGGTGTGTGATGTCTCCATGGTTGTTTAATTTGTTTATGGATGGGGTTGTTAGGGAGGTGAATGCAATCCATAAACAAATTAAACAACCATGGAGACATCACACACCCCTGCCGCAAACCTACATTCACTGAGAACCAATCACTTTCCTCTCTTCCTACACGTACACATGCCTTACATCCTCGATAAAAACTTTTCACTGCTTCTAACAACTTTCCTCCCACACCATATATTCTTAATACCTTCCACAGAGCATCTCTATCAACTCTATCATATGCCTTCTCCAGATCCATAAATGCTACATACAAATCCATTTGCTTTTCTAAGTATTTCTCACATACATTCTTCAAAGCAAACACCTGATCCACACATCCTCTACCACTTCTGAAACCACACTGCTCTTCCCCAATCTGATGCTCTGTACATGCCTTCACCCTCTCAATCAATACCCTCCCATATAATTTACCAGGAATACTCAACAAACTTATACCTCTGTAATTTGAGCACTCACTCTTATCCCCTTTGCCTTTGTACAATGGCACTATGCACGCATTCCGCCAATCCTCAGGCACCTCACCATGAGTCATACATACATTAAATAACCTTACCAACCAGTCAACAATACAGTCACCCCCTTTTTTAATAAATTCCACTGCAATACCATCCAAACCTGCTGCCTTGCCGGCTTTCATCTTCCGCAAAGCTTTCACTACCTCTTCTCTGTTTACCAAATCATTTTCCCTAACCCTCTCACTTTGCACACCACCTCGACCAAAACACCCTATATCTGCCACTCTATCATCAAACACATTCAACAAACCTTCAAAATACTCACTCCATCTCCTTCTCACATCACCACTACTTGTTATCACCTCCCCATTTGCGCCCTTCACTGAATAATCTTACTTCTTCATCCCACTACTCACTACCCTTTCTAATCTGCCCACCTCCCACGCTTCTCATGCCATAAGCATCTTTTGCGCAAGCTATCACTGCTTCCCTAAATACATCCCATTCCTCCCCCACTCCCCTTACGTCCTTTGTTCTTACCTTTTTCCATTCTGTACTCAGTCTCTCCTGGTACTTCCTCATACAAGTCTCCCTCCTAAGCTCACTTACTCTCAATACTCTCTTCACCGCAACATTCTCTCTTCTCTTCTGAAAACCTCTACAAATCTTCACCTTTGCCTCCACAAGATAATGATCAGACATCCCTCCAGTTGCATCTCTCAGCACATTAACATCCAAAAGTCTCTCTTTTACGCCCCTATCAATTAACACATAATCCAATAACGCTCTCTGGCCATCTCTCCTACTTACATATGTATACTTATGTATATCTCTCTTTTTAAACCAGGTATTTCCAATCACCAGTCCTTTTTCAGCACATAAATCTAGAAGCTCTTCACCATTTCTGTTTACAACACTGAACACCCCATGTACACCAATTATTCCCTCAACTGCCACATTAATCACCTTTGCATTCAAATCACCCATCACTATAACCCGGTCTCGTGCATCAAAACTACTAACACACTCACTCACCTGCTCCCAAAACACTTGCCTCTCATGATCTTTCTTCTCATGCCCAGGTGCATATGCACCAATAATCACCCATCTCTCTCCATCCACTTTCAGTTTTACCGATATCAGTCTAGAGTTTACTTTCTTACACTCTATCATGTACTTCCACCACTCCAGTTTCAGGAGTAGTGCTACTCCTTCCCTTGCTCTTGTCTCCTCTCACTAACCCCTGACTTTACTCCCAAGACATTCCCAAACCACTCTTCCCTTTTACCCTTGAGCTTTGTTTCACTCAGAGCCAAATATCCAGGTTCCTTTCCTCAAACATACTACCTATCTCTCCTTTTTTCTCATTTTGTTTACATCCACACACATTTAGACAACCCAATCTGAGCCTTCGAGGAGGATGAACACTCCCCGCGACACTCCTTCTTCTGTTTCCCCTTTTAGAAAGTTAAATAGAAGGAGGGGAGGGTTTCCAGCCCCCTGCTCCCATCCCCTTTAGTCAACTTTTATGACACGTGAGCAATGCGTGGGAAGTATCCTTTCTCCCCAATTATACTTTGTCGATGTCTCCCGCGTTAGCGAGGTAGCACAAGGAAACAGACGAAAGAATGGCCCAAATGGCCCAACCCATCCACATACACACGTGTGTATATACATAAACGCCCACACACGCACATATACATATCTATACATTTCAACGTATACATACATATACATACACAGACATATACATATATACACATGTACATATTCATACTTGCCACCTTCATTCATTCCAGTCGCCATCCTTCCACACATGAAATGGCACCCCCCTCCCCCAGCGTAAGTGCGAGGTAACGCTAGGAAAAGACAAGAAAGGCCACATTCGTTCACAATCAGTCTCTTGCTGTTATGTATAATGCACCGAAACCACAGGTCCCTTTCCACATCCAGGTCCCTCAAAACTTTCCATGGTTTACTTCAGACGCTTCATATGCCCTGGCTCAATTCACTGACAGCACAGTGACCCAGGTATACCACATCCTTCCAATTCACTCTATTCCTTGCACGCCTTTCAACCTCCTGTATGTTCAGGCCCCGATCGCTCAAAATCTTTTTCACTCCATCCTTCCACCTCCAATTTGGTCTCCCACTTCTCCTTGTTCCCTCCACCTCCGACACATATATCCTCTTGGTCAATCTTTCCTCACTCATTCTCATCATGTGACCAAACCATTTCAAAACACCTTCTTCTGCTCTCTCAACTCCACTCTTTTTTTACCACACATCTCTCTTACCCTTTCATTACTTACTCGGTCAAACCACCTCACACCACATATTGTCCTCAAACATCTCATTTCCAGCACATCCACCCTCCTCCACACAACTGTATCTATAACCCACACCTCACAACCATATAACATTGTCGGAACCACTATTCCTTCAAACACACATTTTTCAACTCTCCCAGAACTTTCGCCCCCTCCCCCACCCTATGACTCACTTCAGCTTCCATGGCTTCATCCGCTGCCAAATCCACCCCCAGATATCTAAAACACTTCACTTCCTCCAGTTTTTCTCCATTCAAACTTACCTCCTAATTGACTTGTCCCTCAACTCTACTGTACTAACAATCTTGCTCTTATTCACATTTACTCTCAGCTTTCTTCTTTCACACACTTTAACAAACTCAGTCACCAGCTTCTGAAGTTTCACACCCGAATCAGCCACCAGTGCTGTATCATCAGCCAACAACAGACTGCATACTTGCCCCTTTCTAAAACTCTTGCATTCACCTCCGTAACAATCCCATCCATATACAAATTAAACTGCCATGGAGACATCACACACCCCCGCCGCAAACCGACATTCAACGAGAACCAATCACTTTCCTCTCTTCCTACACATGCACATGCCTTACATCCTTGATAAAAACTTTTCACTGCTCCTAACAACTTGCCTCCCACACCATATATTCTTGATACCTTCCACAGAGCATCTCTATCAACTCTATCATATGCCTTCTCTAGATTCATAAATGCTACATACAAATCCATTTTCTTTTCTAAGTATTTCTCACATTCATTCTTCAAAGCAAACACCTGATCCACACATCCTCTACCACTTCTGAAACCACACTGCTCTTCCCCAATCTGATGCTCTGTACATGCCTTCACCCTCTCAATCATTACCCTCCCATATAATTTCCCAGGAATACTCTACAAACTTATACCTCTGTAATTTGAGCACTCACTTTTATCCCCTTTGCCTTTGTATGATGGCACTATGCAAGCATTCTGGCAATCCTCAGGCACCTCACCATGAGTCATAGATTCATTAAGTAACCTTCCCAACCAGTCAACAACACAGTCACCCCCTTTTTAATAAATTCCACTGCATTACCATCCAAACCCGCTGCCTTGCTGGCTTTCATCTTCCACAAAGCTTTTACTACCTCTTCTATGTTAACCAAATCATTCTCCTTAACCCTCTCTTTGCACACCACCTCAACCAAAACACCCTATATCTGCCACTCTATCATCAAACACATTCAACAAACCTTCAAAATACTCACTCCATCTCCTCACATCATCACTACTTGTTATCACCCCATTAGCCCCCTTCACTAATGTTCCCATTTATTCCCTAGTCTTACGCACTTTATTTATCTCCTTCCAAAACATCTTTTTATTCTCCCTAAAATTTAATGATACTCTCTCACCCCAAGTCTCATTTGCCCTCTTTTTCACCTCTTGCACCTTTCTCTTGACCTCCTGCCTCTTTCTTTTATACATCTCCCAGTCATTTGCATTATTTCCCTGCAAAAATCATCCAAATGCCTCTCTCTTCTCTTTCACTAATAATCTTACTTCTTCATCCCTCCACTTGCTACCCTTTCTAATCTGCCCACCTTCTATGCTTCTCATGCAATAAGCATCTTTTTGCACAAGCTATCACTGCTTCCCTAAATACATCCCATTCCTCCCCCACTCCCCTTACGTCCTTTGTTCTCACCTTTTTCCATTTTGTACTTAGTCTCTCCTGGTACTTCCTTACACAAGTCTCCTTCCCAAGCTCACTTACTCTCACCACTGTCTTCACCCCAACATTCTCTCTTCTTTTCTGAAAACCTCTACAAATTTTCATCTTCGCCTCCACAAGATAATGATAAGACATCCCTCCAGTTGCATCTCTTAGCACATTAACATCCAAAAGTCTCTCTCATGCCTATCAATTAACATGTAGTCGAATAATGCTTCCTGGCCATCTCTCCTACTTACATACAAATACTCATGAATATCGTTTTTCTTTTTAACCCACGTATTCCCAATCATCAGTCCTTTTTCAGTGTACAAATTTACAAGCTCTTCACCATTTCCATTTACAACACTGAACAACCCATGTACACCAATTATTCCCTCAACTGCCACATTACTCACCTTTGCATTCAAATCACCCATCACTATAACCCGGTCTCATGCATCAAAACTACTAACACACTCACTCAGCTGCTCCCAAAACACTTGCCTCTAATGATCTTTCTTCTCATACCCAGGTGCATATGCACCAATAATCACCCATCTCTCTCCATGTGTGTGTGTATATGAGTGTATGGGTCATTCTTCGTCTATTCCTGGCTCTACCTTGCTGACATGGGAAACAATGATTAAGTAAATAAAGAAAAACAATTTATGCATATAAATGTATATAGCGTTAATCACATGGCCTTCATTAGGGCCTCAGCTGCCCTACTGTCAGCTTAAAAAAAGTTGAAGACTGCATTATTATACTCTCATGAAATGTGGTACAGTTGTTTCTAATCTTTTATAAAGAGCTAAAAGGCAATAGGCCCATGTCTCTAGTTTAGATACTGACTGAGATATGCCACTTGTAAAAAAGATTTAACATATAACTTTACATACCTTATAGTGGAACTTGAAGAATATTCATCCTCTTGCCATGAAGTATACAGCTGTTTCCCAGTATTTAGAGAATTAAAAATCATAAAACCCATAACTGATCTGATTCTTATCCCACTTATAAAAGGTTTAACCTGGAAATTAGCTTATAACAAAGAAAATTCCACTTTTAGCTTAGAACTTAAAGATTTCTTTTTCTTTGTTTAATACTTGATTGCTGTTTCTAACATAAACAAGGTAGCAACAAGAATATATGAAGAAAGGCTTCATCCACTCATATCCATCCTCAAGCTATCATGTGTAATGCACAGAAACCACAGCTCCTTATCCACAACTAGGCCTGAAAGACACTATATACCCTGGTCCAGTCCATGGACATGTTGACCCTTGTATACCATATTCTTCCAATTCACTCTCTCCAGTGCCCTAATTGCTCAAAATCTTTTTTTTTTTTCTTACTATATCCTTCCACCTTCAATATGGTCTCCCCATTCACCTTGTTCCCTCCTTTTTTTGACACTTATATCCTCTTTGTCAACCTTTCCTTACTTATTCTCTCCTTATGTCCAAATCATTTCAGCACACCCTCATCAGCTGTCTCATCCACACTCTTTTTATTACCACACATCTCTCTTACCCTTTCATTACTTACTCGATCAAACCAACTCACACCACATACTGTCCTCAATCATTTCGTTCCTAACACATCCGCCTTCCTCTGCACAGCCGTATCTATAACCCATGTCTTGCATCCATGCAATACTGTTAGGACTATTATGCTTCAAATATATGCCCATTTTTGCCCTCCCAAATAACATTCACTTTTTCTAAAATTTCTTCACTGTTCCTGAACCTTTGTCCCTTTACCCACTCACTTCCGCATCCTTGGTTCCATTTGGTGTCATGTCCACTCCTAGGTATCTAAAACTTTTCACTGCCTCCAAGGTTTCTCCATTCAAACTCAAACCCCATCTAACTTGTCCCTCAACCCTGCTAAACCTAATAACCATGCTTTCATTCATATTTACCCTCAACTTTTTGATTTCATACACTCTTCCAAGCTCAGTCACCAACTTCTGCAGTTTCTCACTCAAACCTGCCACCAGTGCTGTATCATCAGTAAACAACTGACTCTTTTCCTAGGCCCTTTCATTCCCTACAAAGTGCATACTTGCCTCTCTCTCCAAGACCCTCAGTACAACATGCATAAACAAATTGACCAACCATGGTTACATCACAAACCCCTGCCACAGACCAACCTTTACTTGGAACCACTCATTCTCCTCTCTTCCTACTTCTACATGTACATTTCACCCTTGATGAAAACTTCTCACTACTGCTAGCAGCTTTCATCCCACACCATACATTCCTTCAACATTCTACAAGGCATATCTAATCAACCCTATCAAATGCTTTCTCAAGGTCCATTTATCCAGATCCATAAATGGCACATACAAATCCATTTGTTTCTCTATAATAAGACTGCATTACACACTAATTGATAGAAGCACAAAAGAGAGACTCTTGGATGTGAGTGTTGAGAGGAGCGCTAGTGGGATGGTTGACCAATATTTGGTGAAGGCAAGGGTGAAGATTTTGTAAAGGTCTTTGGAGAGGGAAAATGATATGAGTGAAAAGTGGATGTGGTGAGCTTGGAAAAGAGACTTGTGAAGAAACACCACAAGAGATTGGAGAAAGAAAGGCAAAAGGTGAGATTAAATGAGGCAAAGGGAAGTGGGTGATGAATGAGAGATATTTAAGGATGCAGTGCTGATATGTGGAATGCAGAAGGTTGGAAGTGGGAAGGAGAAAGTGAGTGGTGGAATGAAAAACTAAAGTTGCTTGTGAAAGAGAAAAGAGGTGTATGGGTGGTAATTACAGGGATGTGTATGGGTGGTAATTACAGGGATGTGTATGGGTGGTAATTACAAGGATGTTTATTATACTTGTTATTATACTTTGTCGCTGTCTCCCGCGTTAGCGAGGCAGTGCAAGGAAACAGACGAAAGAATAGCCCAACCCACTCACATACACATGTATATACATACACGTCCACATGCACATATACATACCTATACATCTTAATGTATACATATATATATATACACACACAGACATATACATATATACACATGTACATAATTCATAATGTCTGCCTCTGTTCATTCCTGTCGCCACCCTGCCACACATGAAATATTAAGCCCCTCCCCCCACATGTGCGCGAGGTAGCGCTAGGAAAAGACAACAAAGGCCACATTCGTTCACACTCGGTCTCTAGCTGTCATGTATAATGCACCCAAACCACAGCTCCCTTTCCACATCCAGGCCCCACAGAACTTTCCATGGTTTACCCAAGATGCTTCACATGCCCTGGTTCAATCCACTGACAGCATGTCGACCCCGGTATACCACGTCATTCCAATTCACTCTATTCCTTGCACGCCTTTCACCCTCCTGCATGTTCAGGCCCCAATCACTCAAAATATTTTTCACTCCATCTTTCCACCTCCAATTTGGTCTCCCACTCCTCCTCATTCCCTCCACCTCTGACACATATATCCTCTTTGTCAATCTTTCCTCTCTCATTCTCTCCATGTGATCGAACCATTTCAAAACACCCTCTTCTGCTCTCTCAACCACACTCTTTTTATTACCACACATCTCTCTCACCATTTCATTACTTATTTGATCAAACCACCTCACACCACATATTGTCCTTAAACATCTCATTTCCAGCACATCACCCTCCTCTGCACAACTCTATCTATAGCCCACGCCTCACAACCATATATCATTGTTGTAACCACTATTCCTTCAAACATACCCATTTTGCTTTCCAAGATAACGTTCTCAACTTCCACACAATCTTCAACGCGCCCAGAACTTTCGCCCCCTCCGCCACCCTATGATTCACTTCCGCCTCCATGTTCCATCCGCTGCCAAATCCACTCCCAGATATCTAAAACACTTTACTACCTCCAGTTTTTCTCCATTCAAACTTACTTCCCAATTGACTTGTCCCTCAACCCTACTGTACCTAATAACCTTGCTCTTATTCACATTTACTCTCAGCTTTCTTCTTTCACACACTTTACCAAACTCAGTCACCAGCTTCTGCAGTTTCTCACATGAATCAGCCACTAGCGCTGTATCATCAGCAAACAACAACTGACTCACTTCCCAAGCTCTCTCATCCACAACAGACTGCATACTTGCCCCTCTTTCCAAACCTTTTGCATTCACCTCCCTAACAACCCCATTCATAAACAAATTAAACAACCATGGAGTCATCAAGCATCCCTGCCGCAAACCAGCATTCACTGAGAACCAATCACTGTTCTCTCTTCCTACACGTACACATGCCTTACATCCTCGATAAAAACTTTTCACTACTTCTAACAACTTGCCTCACACACCATATATTCTTAATACCTTCCACAGAGCATCTCTATCAACTTTATCATATGCCTTCTCCAGATCCATAAATGCTACATACAAATCCATTTGCTTTTCTAAGTATTTCTCACATACATTCTTCAAAGCAAACACCTGATCCACACATCCTCTACCACTTCTGAAACCACACTGCTCCTCCCCAATCTGATGCTCTGTACATGCCTTCACCCTCTCAATCAATACCCTCCCATATAATTTCCCAGGAATACTCAACAAACTTATACCTCTGTAATTTGAGCACTCACTTTTATCCCCTTTGCCTTTGTACAATGGCACTATGCAAGCATTCCGTCAATCCTCAGGCACCTCACCATGAGTCATGCATACATTAAATAACCTTACCAAGCAGTCAACAATACAGTCACACCCTTTTTAATAAATTCCACAGCAATACCATCCAAACCTGCTGCTTTGCCGGCTTTCATCTTCCACAAAGCTTTTACTACCTCTTCTCTGTTAACCAGACCATTCTCCCTAACCCTCTCACTTTGCACACCACTTCGACCAAAGCACCCTATATCTGCCACTCTATCATAAAACACATTCAACAAACCTTCAAAATACTCACTCCATCTCCTTCTCACATCACCACTACTTGTTATCACCTCCCCAATTGCCCCCTTCACTTATGTTCCCATTTGTTCCCTTGTCTTACGCACTTTACTTACCTCCTTCCAAAACATCTTTAAATTCTCTCTAAAATTTAATGATACTCTCTCACCCCAACTCTCATTTACCCTCTTTTTTTTACCTCTTGCACCTTTCTCTTGACCTCCTGCCTCTTTCTTTTATACATCTTCCATTCATTTGCATTATTTCCTGCAAAAATCATCCAAATGCCTCTCTCTTCATTTCACTAATAATCTTACTTCTTCATCCCACCACTCACTACCCTTTCTAATCTGCCCACCTCCCACGCTTCTCATGCCACAAGCATCTTTTGCGCAAGCCATCACTGCTTCCCAAAATACATCCCATTCTTCCCCCACTCCCCTTACGTCCTTTGTTCTCACCTTTTTCTAATCTCTACTCAGTCTCTCCTAGTACTTCCTCACACAAGTCTCCTTCCCAAACTCACTTACTCTCTTCATCCCAACATTCTCTCTTCTTTTCTGAAAACTTCTACAAATCTTCACTTTCGCCTCCACAAGATAATGATCAGACATCCCTCCAGTTGCACCTCTCAGCACATGAACATCCAAAAGTCTCTCTTTCGCACGCCTATCAATTAACACGTAATCCAATAATACTCTCTGGCCATCTCCCCTACTTACATATGTGTACTTATGTATATCTCTCTTTTTAAACCAGGTATTCCCAATCACCAGTCCTTTTTCAGCACATAAATCTACAAGCTCTTCACCATTTCCATTTACAACACTGAACACCCCATGTACACCAATTATTCCCTCAACTCCCACATTACTCACCTCTGCATTCAAATCACCCATCACTATAACCTAGTCTCGTGCATCAAAACTACTAACACACTCACTCACCTGCTCCCAAAACACTTGCCTTTCATGATCTTTCTTCTCATGCCCACGTGCATATGCACCAATAATCACCCATCTCTCTCCATCTACTTTCAGTTTTACCCATATCAATCTAGAATTTACTTTCTTACACTCTATCACATACTCCCACCACTCCTGTTTCAGGAGTAGTGCTACTCCCTCCCTTGCTCTCGTCCTCTCACTAACCCCTGACTTTACTCCCAAGACATTCGCAAACCACCCTTCCCCTTTACCCTTGAGCTTCGTTTTACTCAGAGCCAAAACATCCAGGTTCCTTTCCTCAAACATACTACCTATCTCTCCTTTTTTCTCATCTTGGTTACATCCACACACATTTAGACACCCCAACTGAGCCTTTAAGGAGGATGAGCACTCCCTGTGTGACTCCTTCTTCTGTTTCCCCTTTTAGAATGTTAAAATACAAGGAGGGGGGGTTTCTAGCCCCCTGCTCCCGTCCCCTTTAGTCACCTTCTACGACACGTGAGGATGTGTATGGGTGGTAATTACAGGGATGGAGTGCAAATGATTGGGAGATGTACAAGAGAAAGCGGCAGGAGGTCAAGATGAAGGTGCAGGGGTTGCAGATGAGGAACGTCACTGAAGAGATCAAATGGGGATGTGGTTAAGGAGGTGATGAGATGGAGTTAGTATTTTGAAGGATTGCTGAGTGTGATGATAAGGAGGTAGATGTAGATGGGGAGGTATATGAAGTGAAAGACTCATGGAAAATAGTTTGGTGAAGGGAGAAGATATGGTAAATGTCATGCAGATGAAATATGGCAAAGTCCCAGAGTGGATGGTACTACAGTTGAATTTCTATAAAAAGGGGTTGACTGACTGGTTGATTGGTTAGCTAGAATTTTCATTCTATGTATGGATCACAGTGAGGTGCATGAGGATTGGTGAAACGCATGTATAATTTTATAAAGGCAAGGCAAGAAGAAGCTATATGACAAGGTTGACAGAGATGCTTTGTGGAAGATCTTACAAATATATGGTGTATGAGGAAAGCTAACAGAAGCAGAGAAGTTTTTATCTTGAGTGAAAGGCATGCATGTGAGTATGTATATAGAAAGGAAGATGAGTAATTCCAGGTGGAGGTGGGTTTGTGGCAGGAGTGTGTGATGTCACCTTGGGAGTTTAATTTGTTTATAGATGAGGTGGTGAGGAAGGTAAAGCAAAGATCTTACAGAAAGGGGTGAATATGTAGTGTGTAGAGGTGAGGGGGGAACTGGAAAGTGAGTTTAGCCGTTCTTTGCTCAAGACATGGCGCTGGTGGCAGATTCGAGTGAGAAAATGGAGATGGTGTCTAAGTCTGGGAGAGTGTGACAGGAGGAAACTGAGAGTAAATATGAAAAAAAGCAAGGTTTTAAGGTTCAGCAGTGCGAAGGGCCAGTTTAGTTGAGGTGTGAGTTTGAACGAAGAAAATGAGGAGGAAAAGGAGTACTTTAGATACCAGGGAGTGGACATGGCAGCAAATGGAACCAGGGAAACTAACATGACTCTTAGGGCAGGTGAGGAAAATTTCTAAGAGCATTGTGGAATATGTGTAAAGAGAGGTCATTATCTGGGAGTACAAAAATGGGCAAGTATGAAGGTATAGTGGTCCCAACAATATTAAATGGATCCAAAGCTTGGCTGCATATGAGAATATGCAGAGGAAGGTGGCTGTAGAGGAAATGAAATGTTTGAGAACACTATGTGATGTGAGGTAGTCTGATACCGTAAGTACTAAAAGGAAAAGAAGGAGGTGTGGTAATAAGAAAATTGTGTTTGAAAGAGCAGAAAAGGGTGTGCTGAAATGGTCTGGACACGTGGACAGAATGAGTGAGGAAAGACTGACAATAGGATGTGTGTGTGTCAGGAAAGGAGAGGACAGGGAGAAGAGGGAATACTGCGTACTTACCTTAAACTACTTCATTACAATCTCACCTATACTCAACAAAAACAGAGGCATCTTAAAACAGGTAATTAATGATGGTCTCAGGAGACTATAAAGTATAATCCTATGGAACATCTGCAGCATCAAAGGTCAAGTAAGGGTCACTTTCTTGTATAAAAAGTCCATATGATACCAATTACTAACAATGTTTGTGAGGAAAATGTAAACATCATATATATGTATACCAACTACGCAAAGAAAAGGAAGTTTACGATCTACATAAAGAACAATTCACTAAATCACACATGATGATACATAAAACTACTGTATTATTAAGGGAAAATGGTTTTATCTACATTCAATTTTACAAATTAAGGTAGGTTTCTGGACCTATTGAGAGACTATATGTAGCAAAAATTGGAAGTTTGCAGGTGTTATTACAAGAAGTACCAAATAACATCTACAGAGTTCTTCACTCATTCATAAAATAACTTTTTTCAAATACAGTAAGCCCTTGATTTAATGGACCCCAATATAATGGATTTCAGTTTTAATGGACCAGGTAGATAATAAAATATTTCTTAATTCAAAAAATAAAGAAATAAAAAATCTCAAACATCATAACATACACATTTCATATTGCACTTGTTTTTGGTAGCGTGGGGTAGACTAGCTCTGTTTTGGTCTCAGTCTGCCTCAAGCTATCGTGTGGTCAGGTTGTATACAGAGAATTTTGACTTTATTTGTTTAATAATTTTGCAATCCTGACAATTCAAAAAGGCATCAAGTTATACAGGAGTTAAAAGAAGTGTGTTACTGTATACTGTATTACTGTACATTGTATTAAAAATGGCTCATAACATTACATTCGTTTTTACACTTTCGTCATTAATGAACACCCCTTCCTCCTATCAGTCCGTTAAATTGAGGGTCTACTGTATCTTTCCTATTATAGTCCATTAAATCGAAGGCTTACTGTACTTTCCTATGTTTTTCATTTCATTTTCAATCCCTTTTCAAGAAGTACTGGTATCAGGAGGATAGATTTTTGTATGAAAGGCATTTGTGAAATATTAATGGATGTTGGTGAGGGAAAAAATAATAAAGAGAACAGAGAAAGTGAAATGTCTACAACATGTATGCTGCACAGGTAAACATGTGGGGAGGCAAAATGTTTTTGGTGTTAAGAGTTCCATTCAAAGGACACCTAATACAGAACAGAAAAAAAATTAAGCTCACATATTATTAGTTTCAACTGCTTTACCTTGTATATAACTAACACCTGATGCAGATGTGGGGCTTAATGTTGTATATTAATGATACCTGATGGAGAAAGGAAAATTACACAATCAATACAAATAGTTACACTTTCAGCTACTTCAACTTATATCTCACCAACAACTGATACCGGATTGAAAATGGCAGTGTACAGTTTTTTTTCCCCTCTTCATACCTGTATGCCTTATTCCCACATTAGCAAGGAGTGACAGAAACAACAGACTGCCCTCTCTAGCTGTCATGTATAATGCACTGAAACTAGAGCCTCCAACCATAGTCAAGACCCAAAGACTGTTCTGTCCTTTCCTGTGAGCACACATCATATGTCCTGGCTTAGCCCAATGACAGCTTGCTATTCCCTGTAACTATATCACTCTAATTCACACCAATCCATGTTTGTCTCTGATCCTCCTAAATGTTCAGGTCCTGGCATCTCAAAGTCTCTCTCTCTCACTCCATCTTACTAGTTCTTTGTCTTCCACTAACTTTCGATCCCTCCACTTCTTAGCCTCTTTTCACTATTTCATTACTTTCTAGTCCACTCTCTCAATCATACTTGGCTGACTATAATACTTTCTTACTGTCTTTCCTTACCTGATCAATCCTCCTCACTCCACATGTTTCTCATACATTTCGTTTCCAACATTCACCCTCTTGTATTTTTTCTCTAGCATTCAGGGCCTCAGAGCATTCATACAACACTAGTGGAAATAATATACCATCAAACATATCCAACTTTGCCTTCACAAACTGGGCTCTCCTTCCACACACTCCACAATGCATGGAGGACATTTGGCTCCTTGCCCATCCTATGATTCACTTCAGCTCCCATGTTTCCATTTGCTGCCATGTCCATTCCCAGTTATCTAAAGCACTCAACTTCCTCCAGCCTATCCCTATTCAAACTAACTCTCAAACTAATCTATCTTGCCCCAATCTAACCATTCCTAACTTTTATTCAAATTAACTCTCAACTTCCTCTTTTCACACTCTTTCCTAAACTCTGACTCCAGCTTCTTCAACTTCTTGTAAACACCACCAGAGTTATGTCATTAGCAAATAGCTTCTGACTCGCTTCCCAGGCCCTGCCAACCCCAGCATACTGTAAGCCCACCCCTCACTCCATGAACCTCACATTTACCTGCCTAACCATCCCATCCATAAAGAGTTCAGATAGTCATGGTGACATTACATTCCCTTGACAAAGATCCACCACTTTCACTTGGCACCACTCAGACTCTATTCTTACTCATACTTATGCCTTACTCTTTCAATAAAAATTCCTCACTGCATGTAGCAACTTTCCTACCACACCATATATTCATAACATCTTCCACAAAGCATCTCAGTCAACATCACCATCTACGTATTCCAGGTATATGAATGCCACATACAAATACCTCTCTTTCTTAAAATATTTCTTGCACTTCAATGCAAACACCTGGTTCACTCATCCTCTACCACTCCTGAAACCACATTGCTCCTCCTCAGCCTGATGCTCTGTACATGCCACCACCTCAATGACCATTCTCCCATTCAACATACAGGTATACTCAACAGGCTTATATCTCTTTAATTCAAGCATTCACCTTCATCCTCCTTGCCTGAATATAATCAATCTATACAGGAATTTTGTCAGTCCTTAGGCACCTCACCCTGAGTCATACTTACACTGATAACTTTGACCAAACAATCAACAACACTGTCACCCACTTTCTTAGGAAATTCAACTGCAGTTTCATCCATTCCAGCCACTTTGCCACACTTCATCTTATAGAAGGCTTTCACTGTTACCTCTTTTTCCACCGAACTCTTAATCCTCATTCTTAATCCTATCACTAACTTACCCAAACACCCCGCATCCACCATCTTATCATCTAACACACTCTAAATTCCATCAAAATACTCACTCCATCTCTTCTGTGTCTGTTACCACTTAACCATATGTTCACCCTCTTCCAAAACATTGTTTCTCTCCTTGACCTTTGCTGAAACTCTCTCATCCCATATGCCCATTTTTTTTCAGCACCCACACCTTCCACTTGACCTCATGCTTTCTCTTGTACACCTTCCAATCACTTGTCCTCCTTCCCTCCAGGTACCATCTCTCTTTCTTTTGATACCAGCTGAACTTTATTCCACTCAATGTACCTTTCACATACATATGCCTCCCACCTTTCGCATATTCCTCGACTTGCCCATACACATAAGCTCTACTTCCCTAAATACCTTCAACCTGCCCACGCACCATGTTCCATTTACTCTCACCTAATGCTATTCTTTACTCACTCGCTCTTAGAATCTGCACACAAACTTCTTTTCCAAACTCACTGACTTTCACCTTCTTGCCACCCATGTCATTTCCTCTTCCCAAAGCCACTACACAGGTGCATACTTGCTTCCACCAACAAATTATAAGAAATCCTGCTAGTTGCTCCCTACTAAACATTCAAAATTAGTACATAATGCAACAGTGCCTGCTGACTTACACTCTTACTCACATATGTATACTTATGCAAGCAATCTTTCTTTTTTTTTTAAAGCAGGCATTCCCAATTGCTTATCCTTTTTCAGCACACAACTTTGCAGGATATTCAACATATTTATTTGCACCAGATACCCCATGGCTCCTAGTTACACCCACTCTTGCATTATAATCTCCCACCACTAAAGCTTGATCCTTGGCATCAAAATTGCTGAATCACTCATCTCCCAAAAGACTCAATCCTCCTTTTGACTCCTTTAACTACCATGTGCTTAAGCAACTAACCATCATCCACCCCTTGTAACCTACTTTCATTTTTACTTACATCAGTTTAGAACTCATTTTCTTGCATTCTTTAACATCCTCCCATAACTCTCCATCATCAGAAATGACATTCCCTCCTTTGCTCTTGCCCTCCCACTAATTCCAGAATTTACCTCTCAGACATTCCCAAACCAATTTAACAATTTCCCCTTTAGCTCAGTTTCCCTCAGAGCCAGATGACACAAATTCTTTTCTCTAAACATATCACCCATCTCCCTCCTAATCTTGGTTGCAGCAAATCTGGGTTGTATTTCACTGTCTTCTAGTATAACCTGTGTTTGGAAAATACCAATAAAAAAATATAAAGCACATTGATAAATGTACCGATGTTAAATAAAATTTCAGCAGCCTTTACATGCCATGAACATTTTCATAATAAGTATTTAATTAATAAAACTACTTTATATCCTCTCTACTATTAGATATGCACAGGTGCAAACTACCATCTAAAAGTAATTTGTGAGAAAAGTAAATTTTTTGTACTCATTATCCTTTTTTTTTTCCATGATATTCAGAATCTACACAACCTGGTTACAGCTGATTTGCCTTTGGAGCATTTTACCCTGTTAAAGTACAGGTACAACAAAAAAATATGGAAATCAGAATTCCAGAATCCACAAAATTTGTCAAGATTACCTTTCACCTGAAAAGGTTGGAGCAATTGCAATTTTTATTATTCCTATTCATTTACAAACACTTGTAATACTGTGCATTTATCTGACATGAGAAAAGTAGTTCACAAGCGTTATGTGCACTACTGTACTGGTGTGAAAAATGAGGCCAGATTTCAGGATGCACAGCAAGTTATTTCTTTATGGTATTTTTGTTAAACAATAAGATATGGGGAAAAAATGTCTATCAGTTTTCAGGTGACGGGCATCCAAGATTTTTGAAGTACCTGTACCAGTATATAGCAGAACTAAAGTGTTTTCAGGAGAGCATTTGTGTTCTCTCCTAAAAATTCACTACAATTACAAAGCAAAAATTATATTTCCATTAGGACTTCTTATGTCATCTCTCACATTCTTTTAATGGATAACTGCAGGAATGCCCTCCACATAATATAGTATTTGTTAAGAAAAAATTACACAGTGCTGCCTCATTTTCAAGTTGCCATTTTTTAAATCTAGTTGATCAAGTCTCTTGTGAATATATTTCTTTAAATGGTGTGATCACATCTGGTGTTCAAATTACTGTTCACTAAGACATCATTAGTACCAAGTATCCAAAAGTTGAAAATTTATAAAGCTCCTAAAACTTTAAAAATAGTTTCAAATCAGTAATGAATTTAAAATGTATATTTCTACAAGTTCTGGCCATCTTTTCCATCAAATATGTATACAGCATAAATAAAAAAAATACAATACTTCTACCATTGACTGCATGATACAGAATACTGAATTTTCATGCATTAACTCCTTTAACTAAAAACATTAAAGCTAAACAATCAACAGAACAATAATTACAGACATTCAGGGAAATCCACACATATCCTTAACAATCAATGTATATAATTACCAAATCAATTTCACATGGAAGTACCAGTAAAACTTTAATGTTAGCATTAGAGATGCTTTAAACACTGCAAAAGTCAAACTCGGTAAGACAAATCACAATAATTGGCAACAGAGAAGAAAAAAAAAGCCTAAAGACAAAGGCAGTCCTATTTGGTTTTATCATCAAGAGTCCATATCAGCAATATCAGGAAAATCAGCAACTTCAGAAAACTGTGGTAGATCAAGTGTCCCAGGCACCTGAAAAAGAAGTAAAGTTCAAAAATCAAAACAAATTGAGTATTGAGTTAGGGCTAATGCCAGCTGATTGTCCCTACACCAGTGGTCCATGAACTGGCAGGGATAAGAACTATATAAATTACGTCTGTGTACTGTAACAACACTGATGGACCAGCTGCTCTGTTTGACTGATGTTGCTCCTTGACCAGCTTTCCTCCCATATGGTTAATCCCAGAATTATCACAGATTTGAGTATGAATGTTAATAGTACCATGACCAATCTAGATGTATATCTAATGGCATATCATGAGAAGTCATGCAGTATTGTAGTCCAGGACAAGCAACTTTGGTAGAAATGTATTAAACATGTACTTTAACTAGTAGTGCCAGTTATTATCCAGTACCTCACTTAAAATAACATTATATATCACTTAGCACATACCAACATACTGGACATAAGCACAACTCTTCCCCTGCATCAGATGTACATCTGGAAAAACATTGGTAAGACCATAGAGAAGTGTGAGCAAGCATCAGCAGTTACTATATTTTGGTACGTATCCACATTCATTTTAATTAAGCTCTTTAATATATTGGTGTATTTCATGAAAGTAAATACATACAGCAAAAATGAGAAATATATAATGAAATTAACGAATGGAAGACTGAAGAGAACATCAGCTATAAACAGTAAAACTTTCCTATGTGATTCATTGGCTGCATCTGGCAAGCCATAGCCACCATTTCCTACTTAAGTTATGAAAAATGGTATATAAGCAGCATTTTTCTGCTAGTTCTTTATCCTAGTATAAGCAACATCATTACAGAGAATAAAAAAGTAAACACACAACTTATACATCTGGGAGTAATGAGTAGGAAACAACATGGAACGGAATGAGAAAAACTTGAAAAACATGAGTGAAAATATTTTTATCTCAAAATTTTATAGACTCATTTATTTAAAAAGAGAGATGTACATAAGTATGCATATGTAAGTAGGAAAGATGGCCAGAGAGCGTTACTGGATTACCACATCGTTCCAATTCACTCTATTCCCTGCATGCCTTTCACCCTCCTGTATGTTCAGGCCCCGATCACTCAAAATCTTTTTCACTCCATCTTTCCACCTCCAATCTGGTCTCCCACTTCTCGTTCCAGGTTTGGCTGGAAGGGGAAGGTGGGTTTTGCCTGTAGACGAGGATGAGCTGGGTCTAAAGGAGAGTGTGAGCTTGACCTGAACGTGTAGGTCAAATGGGCAAGAAGGCAATGGTGGGATGGGTTCCACCTCTGACACATATATCCTCTTTGTCAATCTTTCCTCACTCATTCTCTTCAGGTGACCAAACCATTTCAAAACACCCTCTTCTGCTCTCTCAACCACACTCTTTTTATTACCACACATCTCTCATACCCTTTCATTACTTACTCGATCAAACCACCTCATAGCACATATTGTCCTCAAATATCTCATTTCCAGCACATCCACCCTCCTCTGCACAACTCTACCTATAGCGCACGCCTCGCAATCATATAACATTGTCGGAACTACTATTCCTTCAAACATACCCATTTTTGCTTTCTGAGATAATGTTCTTATCTTCCACACATTTTTCAATGCACCCAGAACTTTCACCCCCTCCCCCACCCTATGACTCACTTCTGCTTCCATGGTTCCATCCACTGCCAAATCCACTCCCAGATATTTAAAACACTTCACTTCCTCCAGTTTTTCTCTATTCAAACTTACCTCCCAGTTGACTTGTCCCTCAACCCTACTGTACCTAATAACCTTACTCTTATTCACATCTACTCTCAGCTTTCTTCTCTCACACACTACCAAATACATACATTCTTCAAAGCAAACACCTGATCCACACATCCTCTACTTATGAAACCATACTCCTCTTCCCCAATCTGATGCTCTGTACATGCCTTCACCCTCTCAATCAATAACCTTCCATATAATTTCCCAGGAATACTAAACAAACTTATACCTCTGTAATTTGAGCACTCACCTTTATCCCCTTTGCCTTTGTACAATCTCACTATGCAAGCATTCCGCCAATCCTCAGGCACCTCACCATGAGTCATACATATATTAAATAACCTTACCAACCAGTCAGCAACACAGTCACCCCTTTTTTAATAAATTCCACAGCAATACCATCCAAACCTGCTGGCTTGCCGGCTTTCATCTTCCATAAAGCTTTTACTACCTCTTCTCTGTTTACCAAATCATTCTCCCTAACCCTCTCACTTTGCACACCACCTCGGCCAAAACACCCTATATCTCCAACTCTATCATGAAACATATTCAACAAACCTTCAAAATACTCACTCCATCTCCTCACATCACCACTACTTGTTATCACCTCCCCATTACCCCCCTTCACTGATGTTCCCATTTGTTCCCTTGTCTTACACACTTTATTCACCTCCTTCCAAAACATCTTTTTATTCTCCCTAAAATTTAGTGATACTCTCTCACCCCAACTCTCATTTGCCCTCTTTTTCACCACTTGCACCTTTCTCTTAACCTCCTGCCTCTTTCTGTTATACATCTCTCAGTCATTAGCAATATTTCCCTGCAAAAATTGCACAAATGCCTCTGTCTTCTCTTTCACTAATAATCTTACTTCTTCATCCCACCACTCACTACCCTTTCTAATCTGCTCACCTCTCACACTTCTCATGCCACAAGCATCTTTTGCGCAAGCCATCACTGCTTCCCTAAATACATTCCATTCCAACCCCCCGACTCCCCTTACCTCCTTTGTTCTCACCTTTTTCCATTCTGTACTCAGTCTCTCCTGGTACTCCCTCACACAAGTCTCCTTCCCAAGCTCACTTACTCTCACCACTCTCTTCACCCCAACATTCTCTCTTCTTTTCTGAAAACCTTTACAAATCTTCATCTTTGCCTCCACAAGATAATGATCAGACATCCCTCAGGTTGCACCTCTCAGCACATTAACATCCAAAAGTCTCTCTTTCACGTGCCTATCAATTAACACGTAATCCAATAACGCTCTCTGGCCATCTCTTTTACTTACATATAAATACTTATGTATATCTCTCTTTTTAAACCAGGTATTCCGAATCACCAGTCCTTTTTCAGTGCATAAATCTACAAGCTCTTCACTTATTATGTACAAATAAAATAATTGCCCTAGGATTATAGTAAAGAAAATTAGGTGCAAATGTTAAATATTTAACATCCACAACCATATGTTCAGTGAGGACACTTTCCATGCACACTTCCCTCCTTAAATAATCCACCTTAACCACTTCTCTCAGTCCCTCATTTCACATCTCCTGTTATCATTATTATTCTTTATCATCACTAACTGATATTTACCATATGAGTTTCTCCTAATAACTTAGGTCATCCAACAACCTATAATTTCTTTTTGATCTCTGCACTAACATGAACAGTTCATTAAGTAGGTTCAATAAGAACAAGGGTATGCTTAATATCAGCTGTTCACTAACCTCTTATAATGTTTGTGCATATCCATTTTAACCTCAACGGTTAGGCCCTTATGCTTTTTACCACCAATGGTGCCAGGAGAATGGTGGCATGAGGCAAGGGGCACAACACATGTAATTTATAGTATACTGCAGCATAAAATACTGAAGTACTCAATGACTATGGTCTGTATCCATGCTATGCATACACATAC
Organism: Panulirus ornatus; assembly: GCF_036320965.1. Taxonomy (NCBI): domain Eukaryota; kingdom Metazoa; phylum Arthropoda; class Malacostraca; order Decapoda; family Palinuridae; genus Panulirus; species Panulirus ornatus. Next base: position 7,291,294 of record NC_092245.1, on the reverse strand, counting down.
TTTTCACCGAAAATGCCACACCACTGCACTGCCAGCCTAATGGTGATTACATTAATCCAAACGCACAGAAATCAAGAGGTCCCTGTATGTGGAGTGAATATTAGTGCATACTGTGCTAACTTATGCATTGAAAGAAATTATAGTGTGTATCTGCCTTTTCTATTCAAATTATGTATGGGCCCACTCTCCCTTCAGCCCCAGGTGTTAAACGGAAAGAATGTGTTGGAAATTCGGCTAATTTTTGATATTCTGTTCATTTATTCAAATAAATAAGATCTACCTCTGTGACAATAAGTAAAGAATATGCATATATTTTGAGGTCAGTGAGTATCAGTAAACTTTTGTGGAAATAAGATGTTTTGGAAGGAGGTCAATAATGTGTGATAAGCAAGCGAACAAATGGGAACATCTGTAAAGGAGGGAAAAGTAATAACAGGTAGTATTCTTGTGAAGTATGGAGGAGATGCAGTGAGAATTTTGAAGGCCTGGTGAATATGTTTGATAATAAGGTGGCAGATGTACGGTGTATGGGTAGGAGCGGTATTCAAAGTGATAGAGTCATGGAAAGTGATTTGATGAAGAGAGAAGAGGTGGTGAAAGCCTTTCGTAAGATGAAATGAGGCAAGGTAGCTGGAGTGGACCGTACTGCAGTTGATTTCTTAAGAAAACGGATGACTATGTTATTCACTGGTTAGTTAGGATTTACAGTGTACATATGATTTCTTAAGAAAGGGGATGACTATGTTATTCACTGGATTTCTTAAGAAAGGGGATGACTATGTTATTCACTGGTTAGTTAGGATTTACAGTGTACATATGGATTATGGTGAGGTGCCTGAGGACTGGCAAAATGCATGTAATGTGCTTCTGCATAAAAAAAAAGGGAGGGATAAAGATGAACATTCAAAATACATAGGTATGACTGTGTTGAGTATACCTAGTAAATTGTATGGGAGAGTACTGACAGACAGCATCAGACTGGGGAGGTGACAGGGTGAAGGCATGTACAGAGCATCAGACTTGGGACAAACAGTGTGATTTCAGAAGTGGTAGAGGATGTGTGGATTAGGTGTTTGCTTAAAAGAATGTGAGAAATAGTTAAGAACAGATGGATTTAGCTGCGACATTTATGGATCTGGAGAATTCATATGGTAGGGTTGATAAGATGCCTTGAGGAAGGTCTTAAGAATAAATGGTATGGGATGAAAGCTGCTAACAGTGAGAAATCATTATTAAGGGTGTATGGCATGTGTAATGGTAAGAGGAGTGGAGAGTGAGTAGCTCCAAGTGATGGTCAGTCTGCAATAGGGGTGTGTGATGGTATTATGGATGTTTAATTTGTTTATGGATAGGGTAGTGAGGGAGGTAAATCAGAGTCTTGAAAAGAGGGACAAGTATGCAGCCTGTAGGGGATGAGAGAAGTGAGTTAGTTGTTGTTTGCTGATTATTCATCCCTAGTGAAAGATTCAAGAGAGAAACTGATGAAGATGGTGACTGAGTTTGAAAGAGTGTGTGAAAGGAGGAAGTTGAGAGTAAATGTGAGTAAATGCAAGATTGTTAGGTTTAAGGAGAGGTTAGCTGGGGTGTAAGTTTAAAAGGAGAAAAATTGGAGGAAAGTGAGGTTTTAGACTCCTGGGAGTGGACACAGCAGAGAATGGAACCAAGGAAGTGGAACTGAGTCATAGAGTGGGTGAGGAGGTGAAGGTTCTGAGAGCACTGAAGAATGTGTGGAAAAAGAGATCATTGTGTGGGAGGGCAAAAATGGGTGTTTGAAGGTACAGTAGTTCCAAATAAATTATATGAATACAAGGCATAGGCTACAGATGAGGATATGTAGAGAAGGGTGGATGTGTTGGAAGTGAACTGTTTAAGGGCAAAATGTAGTGTGAGGTGGGCTGATCCAGCATGTAATGAAAAGGTAAGAGAGAGGTGTGTTTATAAAAAGTGTGGTTGAGACAGCTGAAGAGGTTGTGCTGAAATGGTTTGAAAATATGGAAAGAATGAGTTAGGAAAGGCTAATAGAAGGATATATGAGTTGTTAGAGGAGGGAACAATGTGAAGGGGGAGACCAAACTGGAGATGGAAGGTTGGAGTGAAAAAGATTGTGAGTGATCAAGCCCTGAACATGGAGGAGAGTGAAAGGTGTGCATGGGATAGAGCAGACTGGAGCAATGTGGTATACAGGGGTCAATGTGCTGTCAGTGGACAAACTATGGATATGTCTTTGGGGCCAGGTTATGGATAAGTAGCTGTGGATATCAGCAAATGTGGTCTTTCTTTGTCTGTTCCTGGCACTACTTAGTTAATGTGGGAAATGGTGATCAAGTATGAAAGAAAGAAGGAAAAAAAGGTATATTACGTACACATCATACATATGTGTACTATGCTTTAGTGTATGAAGCATAAAATCACACTATTAAAGAAAACATAAAGTTGAAACCTGCTTTTACTGTTCACATGTTACATGAGCACCTACATTCTCTTTAGCTCAAAGTGTAAAAACCAAGGTCTATCTATCCATCTATACCTCTGATGCCTCTTTCCATCTGGAACTCCCTCAAGGGAGTGGCTATGGCAATAAAGTCCCCACAACTAGTGAAGTCCAGTGCTGCTTCTTAGCCTTTACTGCCTTACCCTTAACAGGCTACTGAAAAAAAGGCAACTCTAGCACAGAGTTTGCAGAGGCCCCTACCTAATGTCCTTATTGTCTTCTTCTACCTAATGCTCCTGCCAAGTGTTCCTACCCACTACTTTTACCTAATGCCACCCCTTAAATGTTCCTACTTAATACTTTTATCAATTACTCCTACAATTTTGTCAAAGACAGGGCTAGTGCATAATGCTGTAGGAGTTAAGCATTGTCAAGTGTTATATATAACAAGGAAATATTGTCTGTCTGTGGACTGAATGCCAGTGGTCCATGTAAGGATGAAAGAGAAAGAAAATGCAGCTACCTGGGTCAGAGGAGTACAACTGGACAACCACTGAGGCACTGTAGCTCATTATGCAGCTGTCATTAACTCTCCCAATACCCAGGTAGGTAGTACTGGTAACATAATGAGGAAGTGATGAAAATCTAGTTTCAGAATTGGTCATTTTTTGGTGACAAAACTTTTTAAAAAATTATACTTCATTACTGTTTCCCACATTAGTGCCAGGAAACAAAGAAAGACCCATCCACTCATATACACACATATGTACATGCAAGTACATACACATACATATCAACATATACATACACAAACATATATACACATACATATTCGTACTTTCGCCTTAAGGAAAAAGCATTGGCACCTCCTGGATCAACGAGGTAGCACTAATAAAGATGAAAAAAGGCCACTTCTGCTCACACTCATTCTCTAGATGTCACGTGTAATGCACTGAAACCACATCTCCCTATCCACATCCAGGCCTCACAGACCTTTCCATGGTTTACCCTGGATGTTCCACATGCCCTGGTTCAGTCCAATGACAGCATGTCAACCCCAGTATACCACAATGTTCCAGTTCACTCTACTACAGGCATGCCTTTCACCCTTCTACATGTCCAGGCCCTGATCACTCACAAGCTTTTTAACTCCATCCTTCCACCCCATTTTGGTCTCCCACTTCTTGTTCCCTTCACTTCTGACACATATATCCTCTTTGTCAAACAACTTTTCTCACTCATTCTCTCCATATGTTCAAACCATTTCAACACACCCTCTTCTGCCCTCTCAACCACATTCTTTTTATTACCACACATCTCTCTTACACTTTCATTACTTGCTCGATCAAACCACCTCACACCATATACGGTCCTCAAACATTTCATTTCCGACACATCCACCCTCCTCTGCACAACCCTATCTATAGCACATTCCTCGCAACCATATAACATTGGTGGAACTACTGTTCCTTCAAACACCAATTTTTACTCTTTGAGATAACGTTGTCTCTTTCCAAACATTCTACACTGCTTCCAGAACCTTTGCCCCTCCCCCACCCTATGACTCACTTCTGCTTCCATAGTTCCATTCACTGCCAAGTCCACTTCCAGATATCTGAAACACTTCACTTCCTCCAACTTTCTCCATTCAAACTCACATCCTCAACCCTGCTAAATGTAATAACCTTGCTTTTATTCACAATTACTCTCAACTTTCTCACTTTTCCAAACTCAGTCACCAACTTCTGCAGTTTCTCACTTGAAGTAGCTGCCATGGCTGTGTCATCAGTGAATAACAACTGACTCACTTCCCAGGCCCTCTCATCCCAACAGACTGTATACTTGCCCCTTTCTCCATAACTCTTGCATTTATCTCCCTATGCATAAAAAATTAAACAACAATGGTGACATCATGCACCCCTGCTGCAGAACGACCTTCACTGGGAACCAATCAATCTCCTCTTTTCCTACTTGTATACATGCCTTGCACCCATGATAAATACTTTTCACTGCTTCTAGCAGCTTATCTTCCAAACCATACATCTTTAATACCTTCCACAAATCACCTCCATCAACCATATCATATGCCTACACCAGATTCATAAATCCCACATACAAATCTATCTGTTTTTCAAAGTATTTCTCACACATATTCTTCAAAGTAAACACCTGATCTACACATCCTCTACCACTTCTGAAACCATACTGCTCCTCCCCAATCTGATGCTCTGTACATGCCTTCACCCTCTCAATCAATACCTTCCCATACGATTTTCCAGGTATACTCAGTAAACTTATGCCTCTGTAGTTTGAACATTCTCCTTCATCCCCTTTGCCTTTGTACAATGGCACTATACATGCGTTCAGCCAATCCCCAGGTACTTCACCATGATCCATACATATCCTGAATATCCTTACCAGCCATTCTATATATCTAATCTATCTATATCTCTGGTCCCTGTTACTTCCGGGAACTCCCATCAAGAGGTGGCCATGGCAAAAGTCTCTACTTATCCCTGTCCTTACATGCCTCCCTCACATACACCATTCCATGCATTCTTCCTCTTTTCTCTCCCTCCAGTGCTCCTCCACCCTAATTACCCATGTCACAGGTGGTCTTCCACTCACACCAACCCCTTTAATTGTACTAACATACACTCTCCTTGTAAACTCCCAATCTTAAATTCTTTCCACATGATCAAACCACCTTAAAGTATCACATTTCATCCCATTCTACCACTCCACAATTCATTCCCTTTGCATTCCTTGCCATAGCACATTTCTCATACACCCTTTCATTTCTCTCTTCATTCCATCTAGTCACACCACATGATCTTCTCAAATAGTGCATTTCCACATTATGGATTCTTGACCTCTGTGCCTCAGTCCATATCCATGTTTTGGCTGCATAGGTCAGGGTTGGGAGGACTATGCTGTCCCTTAGTCCTCCCTTCACTTCCACACTTACACCTCTACCCTTCATTATTCTATAAAGGGATCCAATGACTCTTCTATCCTTTACTGCTCTCTTCTTTATCTCTCCTGTCATATCACCACACTTAACCAAGACAGCTCCCAGATGCTTAAATTCCCTCACTTCTTCCAGTCTTTTCCCCCCTATATCCACAGCACAATTTAGTACACTTTCTTCTTTCACTCTGTATGGTTTTACAAAATCTATACTTTCACTCTGTTTCCTTTCAAGCACCATAACTTTTACTTGCATTTACCTTTAATCTCCTATGCTTACATACATCATAAAAACATACAACACCATAACTTTACTTTTACTAGCATTTATCTTCAATTCCAAATGCTTACACACATCATAAGACACACAACCTTCTGCAACTCCTCTTCACTCTCCACAAACAACACAGTATCCTCTGCAAACAGGCTTGCAAGTAGCCACCATATCTCACCACCACACTCCATCTCTGCACCCCTTTTCCCCAATTTTGCTTTCATCTCTCTTTTCACTCCATGCATGTGAGGTACCACTAGGAAAAGGCAAAAACAGCCACATTGATTCACACTCAGTTTCTAGCTGTCATGTGTAAAGCACCCAAACTACAGCTCCCTTTCCATATCCAGGCCCCAAAAAACTTTCCATGATTTACCCCTGACACGTCACATGCCCTGGTTCAATCCATTGACGGCACGTCAACCCCGATATACCACATTGTTCTAATTCGCTCTATTCCTTGAACGCCTTTCACCTTCCTGTATGTTCAGGCCCCGATCGCTCAAAATCTTTTTCACTTCATCCTTCCACCTCCAATTTCGTCTCCCACTTCTTGTTCCCTCCACCTCTGATACATATATCCTCTTTGTCAACCTTTCCTCTCTCATTCTCTCCATGTGACCAAACCATTTCAATACACTCTCTTCTCCTCTCTCAACCACACTCATTTTATTACCACACATCTCTCTTACCATTTAATTATTTACTCGATCAAACCACCTCATACCACATATTGTCCTCCAACATCTCATTTCCAGCACATCCATCCTCCTCCGCACAACCCTATCTATCACCCATACCTCAAAACCATATAACATCGTTGGAACCACTATTCCTGCAAACATACTCATTTTTGCTCTCCAAGATAATGTTCTCGCCTTCCACACACTCTTCAATGCTGCCAGAACATTCTCCCCCTCCCTGTGACTCATTACCGCTTCCATGGTTCCAACCGCTGCTAAATCCACTTCCAGATATCTAAAACATTTCACTTCCTCCAGTTTTTCTCCATTCAAACTTACCTCCCAATCTGTTTATCCCTCAACCCTAGAGAACCCAATAACCTTGCTCTTATTCACATTCACCCTTAGCTTTCTTCTTTCACACACTTTACCAAACTCAGTCACCAGCTTTTGCCGTTCTCACCCAAATCAGCCACCAGCGCTGACTCACTTCCCAAGCTCTTTCATCCACAACAGATTGCATACTTACCCCTTTCTCCAAAACTCTTGCATTCACCTCCCTAACAACCCCATCCATAAACAAATTAAACAGCCATGGAGACCTCACATCCCTGCCGCAAACCGGCATTCACTGGGAACCAATCACTTTCCTCTCTTCCTACTCATACACATGCCTTACATCCTCAATAAAAACTTTTCACTGCTTCTAGCAACTTACCTCCCACACCATATACTCTTAATACCTTCCACAGAGCATCTCTATCGACTCTATCACATTCTTTATCCAGATCCATAAAAGCTACATACAAATCCATTTGCTTTTCTAAGTATTTCTCACATACATTCTTCAAAGCGAACACCTGATCCACACATCTTCTACCACTTCTGAAACCACACTGCTCCTCCCCAATCTGGTGCTTTGTACATACCTTGACCCTCTCGATCAATACCCTCCCATATGATTTCCTAGGGATACTCAACAAACTTATACCTATGTAATTTGAACACTCACCTTTATCCCCTGTGCCATTGTACAATGGCACTTTACATGCATTCCGCCAATCCTCAGGCACTTCACCATGAACCATACATACGGTGAATATCCTCAACAACCAGTCAACAACACAGTTACCCTTTTTTTAATGAATTCCACTGCAATATCTAGATATCTGGGAGTGGATTTGGCAGCGGATGGAACCATGGAAGCGGAAGTGAATCATAGGGTGGGGGAGGGGAGGGTTTCCAGCCCCCCGCTCCCATCCCCTTTAGTCACCTTCTACGACACGTGAGGAATGCGTGGGAAGTATTCTTTCTCCCCTATCCCCAGGGATAATCAACAAACTTATACCTCTGTAATTTGAGCACTCACTTTTATCCCCTTTGCCTTTGTACAGTAGCACTATGCAAGCATTCTGCCAATCCTCAGGCACCTCACCATGAGTCATATATACATTAAATAACCTTACCAACCAGCCAACAATAGAGTCATCCTCTTTTTTAATAAATTCCACTGCAATACCATCCAAACCCACTGCCTTGCTGGCTTTCATCTTCCGTAAAGCTTTCACTACCTCTTCTCTGTTTAGCAAATCATTCTCCCTGACCCTCTCACTTCCCACACCACCTCAACCAAAACATCCTATATCTGCCACTCTATCATCAAACACATTCAAAAATCCTTCAAAATACTCACTCCATCTCCCTCTCATTTCACTACTACTTGTTATTACCTCCCCATTTGCCGCCTTCACCGATGTTCCCCTTTGTTCTCTTGTGGCAGTTGAGGGAATAATTGGTGTACATGAGGTATTCAATGTTGTAAATGGAAATGATGAAGAGCTTGTAGATTTGTGTGATAAAAAAGGACTGGTGATTGGGAATACCTGGTTTAAAAAGAGAGATACACATAAGTATATGAACACAAGTAGGAGAGATGGCCAGAAAGACTTTTGGATGTTAATGTGCTGAGAGGTGCAACTGGAGGGATGTCTGATCATTATCTTGTGGAGGCGAAGGTGAAGATTTGTAGAGGTTTTTAGAAAAGAAGAGAGAATGTTGGGGTGAAGAGAGTGGTGATAGTAAGTGAGCTTGGGAAGGAGACTTGTGTGAGGAAGTATCAGGAGAGACTGAGGGCAGAATGGAAAAAGGTGAGAGCAAAGGACGTACGGGGAGTGGGGAGGAATGGGATGTATTTAGGGAAGCAGTGATGGCTTGCACAAAAGATGCTTGTGGCATGAGAAGTATGGGAGGTGGGCAGATTAGAAAGGGTAGAGAGTGGTGGGATGAAGAAGTAAGATTATTAGTGAAAGAGAAGAGAGAGGCATTTGAACGATTTTTGCAGGGAAATAGTGCAAATGACTGGGAGATGTATAAAAGAAGGAGGCATGAGGTCAAGAGAAAGGTGCAAGAGGAGGAAAAAGAGGGCAAATGAGAGTTGGGGTGAGAGAATATCAATGAATTTTAGGGAGAATAAAAAGAAGTTTTGGAAGGAGGTAAATAAAGTGAGTAAGACAACAGAACAAATGGGAATATCGGTGAAGGGGGCTAAGGGAGAGGTAATAACAAGTAGTGGTAATGTGAAAATGAGGTGGAGTGAGTATTTTGAAGGTTTGTTGTATGGGTTAGATGATAGAGTGGCAGATATAGGGTGTTTTGGTCGAGGTGGTGTGCGAAGTGAGAGGGTTAGGGATAATGATTTGGTAAACAGAGAAGAGGTAGTAAAAGCTTTGCAGAAGATGAAAGCCGTCAAGGCAGTGGGTTTGGATGGTATTGCAGTGGAATTTATTAAAAAAGAGGGTGACTCTATTGTTGGCTGGTTGGTAAGGTTATCTAATGTATGAATGACTCATGGTGAGGTGCCTGAGGATTGGCAGAATGCTTGCATAGTGAGATTGTACAAAGGCAAAGGGGATAAAAGTGAGTGCTCAAATTACAGAGGTATAAGTTTGTTGATTATCCCTGGGGATAGGGGAGAAAGAATACTTCCCACGCATTCCTCACGTGTCGTAGAAGGTGACTAAAGGGGATGGAAGCGGGGGCTGGAAACCCTCCCCTCCTTGTATTTTAACTTTCTGAAAGGGGAAACAGAAGGAGTCACGTGGGGAGTCCTCATCCTCCTCGAAGGCTCAGATTGGGGTGTCTAAATGTGTGTGGATGTAACCAAGATGAGAAAAAAGGAGAGATAGGTAGTATGCTTGAGGAAAGGAACCTGGATGTTTTGGTTCTGAGTGAAACGAAGCTCAAGGGTAAAGGGGAAGAGTGGTTTGGGAGTACAGTCAGGGGTTAGTGAGAGGACAAGAGCATGGGAAGGAGTAGCACTACTCCTGAAACAGGAGTGTTAGGAGTATGTGATATAGTGTAAGAAAGTAAACTCTAAATTGATATGGGTAAAACTGAAAGTGGATGGAGAGAGATGGGTGATTATTGGTGCATATGCACCTGGGCATGAGAAGAAAGATCATGAGAGGCAATTGTTTTGGGAGCAGCTGAGTGAGTGTGTTAGTAGTTTGGATGCATGAGACTGGGTTATAGTGATGGGTGATTTGAATGCAAAGGTGAGTAATGTGGCAGTTGAGGGAATAATTGGTGTACATGGGGTGTTCAGTGTTGTAAATGGAAATGGTGAAGAGCTTGTACATTTATGTGGTGAAAAAGGACTGGTGATTGGGAATACCTGGTTTAAAAAGAGAGATATACGTAAGTATATGTATGTAAGTAGGAGAGATGGCCAGAGAGCGTTATTGGATTACGTGTTAATTGATAGGCGCGCAAAAGAGAGACTTTTGGATGTTAATGTGCTGAGAGGTGCAACTGGATGGATGTCTGATCATTATCTTGTGGAGGCGAAGGTGAAGATTTGTAGAGGTTTTCAGAAAAGAAGAGAGAATGTTGGGGTGAAGAGAGTGGTGAGAGTAAGTGAGCTTGGGAAGGAGACTTGTGTGAGGAAGTACCAGCAGAGACCGAGTACAGAATGGAAAAATGTGAGAACAAAGGACATAAGGGGAGTGGGGGAGGAATGGGATGTATTTAGGGAAGCAGTGATGAATTGCGCAAAAGATGATTGTTGCATGAGAAGCGTGAGAGGTGGGCAGACTAGAAAGGGTAGTGAGTGGTGGGATGAAGAAGTAAGATTATCAGTGAAAGAGAAGAAAGAGGCATTTGGATGATTTTTGCAGGGAAATAATGCAAATGACTGGGAGATGTATAAAAGAAAGAGGCATGAGGTCAAGAGAAAGGTGCAAGAGGTGACAAAGAGGGCAAATGAGAGTTGGGGTGAGAGAGTATCATTAAATTTTAAGAATAAAAAGATGTTTTGGAAGGAGGTAAATAAAGTGCGTAAGACAAGGGAACAAATGGGAACTTCAGTGAAGGGGCTAATGGGGGGGGGGTGACAACAAGTAGTGGTGATGTGAGAAGGAGACGGAGTGAGTATTTTGAAGGTCTGTTGAATGTGTTTGATGATAGAGTGGCAAATATAGAGTGTTTTGGTCGAGGTGGTGTGCAAAGTGAGAGGGTTAGGGAAAATGATTTGGTAAACAGAGAAGAGGTAGTAAAAGCTTTGCGGAAGATGAAAGCCGGCAAGGCAGTGGGTTTGGATGGTATTGCGGTGGAATTTATCAAAAAAGGGGGTGAATGTATTGTTGACTGGTTGGTACGGTTATTTAATGTATGTATGACTCATGGTGAGGTGCCTGAGGATTGGCGGAATGCGTGCATAGTGCCATTGTACAAAGGCAAAGGGGATAAAAGTGAGTGCTCAAATTACAGAGGTATAAGTTTGTTCAGTATTCCTGGGAAATTATATGAGAGGGTATTGATTGAGAGGGTGAAGGCATGTATAGAGCATCAGATTGGGGAAGAGCAGTGTGGTTTCAGAAGTGGTAGAGGATGTGTGGATCAAGTGTTTGCTTTGAAGAATGTAAGTGAGAAATACTAAGAAAGCAAATGGATTTTGTATGTAGCATTTATGGATCTGAAGAAGGCATATGATAGAGTTGATAGGGATGCTCTGTGGAAGGTATTAAGAATATATGGTGTGGGAGGCAAGTTGTTAGACGCAGTGAAAAGTTTTTATCGAGGATGTAAGGCATGCGTACGTGTAGGAAGAGAGAAAAGTGATTGGTTCTCAATGAATGTAGGTTTGCGGTAGGGGTGTGTGATGTCTCCATGGTTGTTTAATTTGTTAATGGATGGGGTTGTTAGGGAGGTGAATGCAAGAGTTTTGGAAAGAGGGGCAAGTATGCTGTGGATGAGAGAGCTTGGGGAGTGAGTCAGTTGTTTTTCGCTGATGATACAGCGCTGGTGGCTGATTCATGTGAGAAACTGCAGAAGCTGGTGACTGAGTTTGGTAAAGTGTGTGAAAGAAGAAAGCTGAGAGTAAATGTCAATAAGAACAAGGTAATTAGGTACAGTCGGGTTGAGGGTCAAGTCAATTAGGAGGTAAGTTTGAATGGAGAAAACTGGAGGAAGTGAAGTGTTTTAGATATCTGGGAGTGGATTTGGCAGCGGATGGAACCAGGGAAGCGGAAGTGAATCATAGGGTGGGGGAGAGGGCGAAAATTCTGGGAGCATTGAAGAATGTGTGGAAGTCAAGAACATTATCTCAGAAAGCAAAAATGGGTATGTTTGAAGGAATAGTGGTTCCAACAATGTTATATGGTTGCGAGGCGTGGGCTATGGATAGAGTTGTGCGCAGGAGGGTGGATGTGCTGGAAATGAGATGTTTGAGGACAATATGTGGTGTGAGGTGGTTTGATCGAGTAAGTAATAATAAGGTAAGAGAGATGTGAGGTAATAAAAAGAGTATGGTTGAGAGAGCAGAAGAGGGTGTTTTGACATGGTTTGGTCACATGGAGAGAATGAGTGAGGAAAGATTGACCAAGAGGATATATGTGTCAGAGGTGGAGGGAACGAGGAGAAGTGGGAGACCAAATTGGACGTAGAAAGATGGAGTGGCAAAGATTTTTTGTGATCGGGGCCTGAACATGCAGGAGGGTGAAAGGCATGAAAGGAATAGAGTGAATTGGAATGATGTGGTATACTGGGGTCGACGTGCTGTCAATGGATTGAACCAGGGCATGTGAAGCATTCACTGACAATAAACACAACCAACAAACAGCATTATGTTATCCAACTAGAATACTGGCTTGCACAACACACTGTTTGCTTCCACAAAGAAATCCTCCATCCTCCACTTAACCCGTAAAGATACATGGATCAAACCTACACACTCCAATTATCCTCAATGATCAACAACTGCCACTCAATAAAAGAAAAACAGACTAGGTATCATATGTGATACACACTTCATATATACTACCTACATCACAACCATCAACACAAGAAACATAAATACTACCTCTTATCAGCACCAGTTTTGAGAAAGAAGACTCCCTTAGTATACCCAATGAACAATAAATCTGCTCCACCCTAAATTATGCCTCACTTGCTTGGTCACTTGTCCTAACAAAATCAACTAAAAAAAAAAAAAAAAAAAAAAAAAAAAAAAACCCACCCAGAACATTCATCGCTTCTAAAGCAACTACAAACATCTAACAAAAAAATACTTCCAATACCATCTCTCTTCAACATGCTCAGCATCAAGTTCTATACAATGGCACTGACCTCCCAAGCCACTTTAAAACTTCTACATACAAATAAATGGGTAAACCCTGCCTCACACTTCAGCAACCTACACAAAGTCTTATAATCACAGTTCGCCCCTTCTCCATCAAACAAAAAAATATTCACACTGAGATGACTCAAAAAACAACAAACCAAGATATCCCAGTCCAATCATGAATTTCACTCCAACAGATGCACTTTCTCATCTACTCTTTAGGCACTATCCATGTCTGCAACATTACAAACATCTATTTGACATATCACAAGATCCCCCTTCAAGCCCAAGATGCAACCTCCACAATGAGAGCATCAATCACTTAATCCTCCACTGCCCCATGTTCACCCAACCATGAAAAACACACAACAATTTTTAACCTGTGGTCTGGTAAGTCAACATGGCTAACTTTTTGAGCACTGTGATCCTCATTAAAGGAGGATTCTGAGGCAGGAGTGAGAAATTAATAAAACTTTTTAATACATCAAAAAAGTTTTCTACACAAACCCTGAGTAATTAAGTGTATACTGAAAATCTCAGTTTCTTACCTTTGGCTTAGGACGGTGAGTATTGACAGAGGGAACACTGAAAGGGACGTACTCCACCCTACAACCATAAGCAACTGGCGTTAGCTTGATTATGTTATGTAAAGGGACCTCAATGTATGGAAGTTCATCTGACAGAGAGAAACAATATAATTAGGTAAAATACATAACTTATTTACATTTGGTTACTATCTACTTATCTACCTATCTATCTATCTATATTTCTGACCCCTGTCCCATCTGGGAACTCCCATCAAGGGGTGGCCATGGCAAAAGAGTCTCCACTTATCCCTCTCTGTACATGCCTCCCTCACATACACCAATATTCTACACACTATTACTCTGTTTCTCTCCCTCAAGTATTCCTCCACCATATTTACCCATGTCACACAAGGTCTTCCACTCACACCAACCCCTTTAATTGTACTAACATACACTCTCCTTGTAAACTCCCAGTACAGCATTCTTTCCACATGCTTAAACTACCTTAAAGTAATACGTTTCACCAATTCCACCACTCCAAAATTCATCCCCTTCGCATTCCTTACCATACCACATCTATCACCCATCATTTCAATTCTTTCTTCTTTCCAACCAGTCACAACACTTACTCTTTATAAAAAGCTCATTTCCCCTTCACTCTCCACAGACAATGTGGCATCATCCACAAACAGGCTTGCCAGTAGCAACCATATCTCACTGCCACACTCCATCTCTGCACCCCTTTTCCTAAGTTTTGCTTTCATCTCTCTTATCAATCCATCCATATATAAGGAGAATAAAAAGATGTTTTTTTATCCCTGGATAGGGGTGAAAGAATACTTCCCACGCATTCCTCGCGTGTCGTAGAAGGCGACTAGAGGGGACGGGACCAGGGGGCCAGAAATCCTCCCCTCCTTGTATTTTTTAACTTTCTAAAATGGGAAACAGAAGAAGGAGTCACGCGGGGAGTGCTCATCCTCCTCGAAGGCTCAGACTGGGGTGTCTAAATGTGTGTGGATGTAACCAAGATGTGAAAAAAGGAGAGATAGGTAGTATGTTTGAGGAAAGGAACCTGGATGTTTTGGCTCTCAGTGAAACGAAGCTCAAAGGTAAAGGGGAAGAGTGGTTTGGGAATGTCTTGGGAGTAAAGTCAGGGGTTAGTGAGAGGACAAAAGCAAGGGAAGGAGTAGCAGTACTCCTGAAACAGGAGTTGTGGGAGTATGTGATAGAATGTAAGAAAGTAAATTCTCGATTAATATGGGTAAAACTGAAAGTTGATGGAGAGAGATGGGTGATTATTGGTGCATATGCACCTGGGCATGAGAAGAAAGATCATGAGAGGCAAGTGTTTTGGGAGCAGCTGAATGAGTGTGTTAGTGGTTTTGATGCACGAGACCAGGTTATAGTGATGGGTGATTTGAATGCAAAGGTGAGTAATGTGGCAGTTGAGGGAATAATTGGTATACATGGGGTGTTCAGTGTTGTAAATGGAAATGGTGAAGAGCTTGTAGATTTATGTGCTGAAAAAGGACTGGTGACTGGGAATACCTAGTTTAAAAAGAGAGATAAACATAAGTATACGTATGTAAGTAAGAGAGATGGCCAGAGAGCGTTATTGGATTACGTGTTAATTGACAGGCGCGCGAAAGAGAGACTTTTGGATGTTAATGTGCTGAGAGGTGCAACTGGAGGGATGTCTGATCATTATCTTGTGGAGGCTAAGGTGAAGATTTGTATGGGTTTTCAGAAAAGAAGAGTGAATGTTGGGGTGAAGAGGGTGGTGAGAGTAAGTGAGCTTGGGAAGGAGACTTGTGTGAGGAAGTACCAGGAGAGACAGTACAAAAAGGAAAAAGGTGAGAACAATGGAAGGGGAGTGGGGGAGGATTGGGATGTATTTAGGGAATCAGTGATGGATTGCACAAAAGATGCTTGTGGCATGAGAAGAATGGGAGGTGGGTTGATTAGAAAGGGTAGTGAGTGGTGGGATGAAGAAGTAAGAGTATTAGTGAAAGAGAAGAGAGAGGCATTTGGACGATTTTTGAAAGGAAAAAAATGCAATTGAGTAGGAGATGTATAAAAGAAAGAGACAGGAGGTCAAGAGAAAGGTGCAAGAGGTGAAAAAGAGGGCAAATGAGAGTTGGGGTGAGAGAGTATCATTAAATTTTAGGGAGAATAAGAAGATGTTCTGGAAGGAGGTAAATAAAGTGCGGAAGACAAGGGAGCAAATGGGAACTTCAGTGAAGGGCGCAAATGGGGAGGTGATAACAAGTAGTGGTGATGTGAGAAGGAGATGGAGTGAGTATTTTGAAGGTTTGTTGAATGTGTTTGATGATAGAGTGGCAGATATAGGGTGTTTTGGTCGAGGTGGTGTGCAAAGTGAGAGGGTTAGGGAAAATGATTTGGTAAACAGAGAAGAGGTAGTAAAAGCTTTGCGGAAGATGAAAGCTGGCAAGGCAGCAGGTTTGGATGGTATTGCAGTGGAATTTATTAAAAAAGGGGGTGACTGTATTATTGACTGGTTGGTAAGGTTATTTAATGTATGTATGACTCATGGTGAGGTGCCTGAGGATTGGCGGAATGCGTGCATAGTGCCATTGTACAAAGGCAAAGGGGATAAGAGTGAGTGCTCAAATTACAGAGGTATAAGTTTGTTGAGTATTCCTGGTAAATTATATGGGAGGGTATTGATTGAGAGGGTGAAGGCATGTACAGAGCATCAGATTGGGGAAGAGCAGTGTGGTTTCAGAAGTGGTAGAAGATGTGTGGATCAGGTGTTTTCTTTGAAGAATGTATGTGAGAAATACTTAGAAAAGCAAATGGATTTGTATGTAGCATTTATGGATCTGGAGAAGGCATAGGATAGAGTTGATAGAGATGCTCTGTGGAAGGTATTAAGAATATATGGTGTGGGAGGCAAGTTGTTAGAAGCAGTGAAAAGTTTTTATCGAGGATGTAAGGCATGTGTACGTGTAGGAAGAGAGGAAAGTGATTGTTTCTCAGTGAATGTTGGCTTGCGGCAGGGGTGTGTGATTTCTCCATGGTTGTTTAATTTGTTTATGGATGGGGTTGTTAGGGAGGTAAATGCAAGAGTTTTGGAAAGAATGGCAAGTATGAAGTCTGTTGGGGATGAGAGAGCTTGGGAAGTGAGTCAGTTGTTGTTCGCTGATGATACAGCGCTGGTGGCTGATTCATGTGAGAAACTGCAGAAGCTGGTGACTGAGTTTGGTAAAGTGTGTGAAAGAAGAAAGTTAAGAGTAAATGTGAATAAGAGGAAGGTAATTAGGTACAGTAGGGTTGAGGGTCAAGTCAATTGGTAGGTAAGTTTGAATGGAGAAAAACTGGAGGAAGTAAAGTGTTTTAGATATCTGGGAGTGGATCTGGCAGCGGATGGAACCATGGAAGCGGAAGTAGATCATAGGGTGGGGGAGGGGGCGAAAATCCTGGGAGCCTTGAAGAATGTGTGGAAGTCGAGAACATTATCTCGGAAAGCAAAAATGGGTATGTTTGAAGGAATAGTGGTTCCAACAATGTTGTATGGTTGCGAGGCGTGGGCTATGGATAGAGTTGTGCGCAGGAGGATGGATGTGCTGGAAATGAGATGTTTGAGGACAATGTGTGGTGTGAGGTGGTTTGATCGAGTAAGTAACGTAAGGGTAAGAGAGATTTGTGGAAATAAAAAGAGCATGGTTGAGAGAGCAGAAGAGGGTGTTTTGAAATGGTTTGGGCACATGGAGAGAATGAGTGAGGAAAGATTGACCAAGAGGATATATGTGTCGGAGGTGGAGGGAACGAGGAGAAGTGTGAGACCAAATTGGAGGTGGAAAGATGGAGTGAAAAAGATTTTGTGTGATCGGAGCCTGAACATGCAGGAGGGTGAAAGGAGGGCAAGGAATAGAGTGAATTGGATCGATGTGGTATACCGGGGTTGACGTGCAGTCAGTGGATTGAATCAGGGCATGTGAAGCGTCTGGGGTGAACCATGGAAAGCTGTGTAGGTATGTATATTTGCGTATGTGGACGTATGTATATACATGAGTATGGGGGTGGGTTGGGCCATTTCTTTCGTCTGTTTCCTTGCGCTACCTCGCAAACGCGGGAGACCGCGGCAAAAAAAAAAAATTTTAGGGAGAGTAAAAGACGTTTTGGATGGAGGTAAATAAAGTGCGGAACACAAGGGAGCAAATAGGAACTTCAGTGAAGGGGGCTAATGGGGAGGTGGTAACAAGTGGTGATGTGAGAAGATGGAGTGAGCATTTTGAAGGTTTGTTGAATGTGTTTGATGATAAGAGTGGCAGATATAGGGTGTTTTGGTCGAGGTGGTGTGCAAAGTGAGAGGGTTAGGGAAAATGATTTGGTAAACAGAGAAGAGATAGTAAAAGCTTTGCGGAAGATGAAAGCTGGCAAGGCAGCGGGTTTGGATGGTATTGCAGTGGAATTTATTAAAAAAGGGGGTGACTGTATTGTTGATTGGTTGGTAAGGTTATTTAATGTAAGTATGATTCATGGTGAGGTGCCTGAGGATTGGCGGAATGCTTGCACAGTGCCATTGTACAAAGGCAAAGGGGATAAAAGTGAGTGCTCAAATTACAGAGATATGTTTGTTGAGTATTCCTGGGAAATTATATGGGAGGGTATTGATTGAGAGGGTGAAGGCATGTACAGAGCATCAGATTGGGGAAGAGCAGTGTGGTTTCAGAAGTGGTGGAGGATGTGTGGATCAGGTTTTTGCTTTGAAGAATGTATGTGAGAAATACTTAGAAAAGCAAATGGATTTGTATGTGGCATTTATGGATCTGGAGAAGGCATATGATAGAGTTGACAGAGATACTCTGTGGAAGGTATTAAGAATATATGGTGTGGGAGGCAAGTTGTTAGAAGCAGTGAAAAGTTTTTATTGAGGATGTAAGGTATGTGTACGTGTAGGAAGAGAGCAAAGTGATTGGTTCTCACTGAATGTAGGTTTGCAGCAGGGGTGTGTAATGTCTCCATGGTTGTTTAATTTGTTTATGGATGGGGTTGTTAGGGAGGTGAATGCAAGAGTTTTGGAAAGAGGGGCAAGTATGAAGTCTGTTGTGGATGAGAGAGCTTGGGAAGTGAGTCAGTTGTTGTTCGCTGATGATGCAGCGCTGGTGGCTGATTCATGTGAGAAACTGCAGAAGCTGGTGACTGAGTTTGGTAAAGTGTGTGAAAGAAGAAATTTGAGAGTAAATGTGAATAAGAGCAAGGTTATTAAGTACAGTAGGGTTGAAGGTCAAGTCAATTGGTAGGTAAGTTTGATTGGAGAAAAACTGGAGGAAGTGAAGTGTTTTAGATATCTGGGAGTGGATTAGGCAGCGGATGGAACCATGGAAGCGGAAGGGAATCATAGGGTGGGGGAGGGGGCGAAAATTCTGGGAGCTTTGAAGAATGTGTGGAAATTGAGAACATTACCTTGGAAAGCAAAAATGGGTATGTTTGAAGGAATAGTGGTTTCAACAATGTTGTATGGTTGCGAGGTGTGGGCTATGGATAGAGTTGTGCGCAGGAGGGTGGATGTGCTGGAAATGAGATGTTTGAGGACAATATGTGGTGTGAGGTGGTTTGATCGAGTAAGTAATGTAAGGGTAAGAGAGATGTGTGGTAATAAAAAGAGTGTGGTTGAGAGAGCAGAAGAGGGTCTGGGGTAAACCATGGAAAGTTCTTTGAGACCTGGATGTGGAAAGGGAGCTGTGGTTTTGGTGCATTATTACATGACAGCTAGAGACTGAGTGTGAACGAATGGGGCCTTTGTTGTCTTTTCCTAGCTCTACCTCACACACGAGGGGGGAGGGGGTTGTTATTCCATGTGTGGTGAGGTGGCGATGGGAATGAATAAAGGCAGACAGTATGAATTATGTACATATGTATATATGTATGTCTGTATGTGTATATATATGTATATGTTGGGATGTATAGGTATGTATATGTGCGTGTGTGGATGTGTATGTATATATATGTGTATGTGGGTGGGTTGGGCCATTCTTTTGTCTGTTTCCTTGCGCTACTTCGCTAATGCAGGAGACAGCGACAGTCTCTAGCTGTCATGTAATAATGCACTGAAACCACAGCTCCCTTTCCACATCCAGGCCCCAAAGAACTTTCCATGATTTACCCCAGACGCTTCACATGCCCTGGTTCAATCCATTGACAGCATGTCGACCCCGGTATACCACATCGTTCCAATTCACTCTATTCCTTGCACGCCTTCCACCCTCCTGCATGTTCAGGCCCCGATCACTCAAAATCTTTTTCACTCCATCTTTCCACCTCCAATTTGGTCTCCCACTTCTCCTCGTTCACTCCACCTCTGACACACATATCCTCTTGGTCAATCTTTCCTCACTCATTCTCTCCATGTGACCAAACCATTTCAAAACACCCTCTTCTGCTCTCTCAACCACACTCTTTTTATTTCCACACATCTCTCTTACCCTTACATTACTTACTCGATCAAACCACCTCACACCACACATTGTTCTCAAACATCTCATTTCCAACACATCCACCCTCCTGCGCACAACTCTATCCATAGCCCATGCCTCGCAACCATACAACATTGTTGGAACCACTATTCCTTCAAACATACCCATTTTTGCTTTCTGAGATAATGTTCTCGACTTCCAAACATTCTTCAAGGCTCCCAGAATTTTCGCCCCCTCCCCCACCCTATGATTCACTTCCACTTCCATGGTTCCATCCACTGCCAGATCCACTCCCAGATATCTAAACCACTTCACTTCCTCCAGTTTTTCTCCATTCAAACTTACCTCCCAATTGACTTGACCCTCAACCCTACTGTACCTAATAACCTTGCTCTTATTCACATTTACTCTTAACTTTCTTCTTTCACACACTTTACCAAACTCAGTCACCAGCTTCTGCAGTTTCTCACATGAATCAGCCACCAGCGCTGTATCATCAGCAAACAACAACTGACTCACTTCCCAAGCTCTCTCATCCACAACAGACTGCATACTTGCCCCTCTTTCCAAAACTCTTGCATTCACCTCCCTATCAACCCTATCCATAAGCACATTAAACAACCATGGAGACATCACACACCCCTACCGCAAACCTACATTCAGTGAGAACCAATCACTTTGCTCTCTTCCTTCACGTACACATGCCTTACATCCTACTGTACCTAATGACCTTGCTCTTATTCACATTTACTCTTAACTTTCTTCTTTCACACACTTTACAAAACTCAGTCACTAGCTTCTGCAGTTTCTCACATGAATCAGCCACCAGTGCTGCATCATCAGCGAACAACAACTGACTCATTTCCCAAGCTCTCTCATCCACAACAGACTGCATACTTGCACTTCTTTCCAAAACTCTTGCATTCACCTCCCTAACAACCCCATCCATAAACACATTAACAACCGTGGAGACATCACACACCCCTGCCACAAACCTACATTCACTGAGAACCAATCACTTTCCTCTCTTCCTACACGTGCACATGCCTTGCATCCTCGATAAAAACTTTTCACTGCTTGTAACAACTTGCCTCCCACAGCATATATTCTTAATACCTTCCACAGAGCATCTCTATCATTTCTATCATATGCCATCTCCAGATCCATAAATGCTACATACAAATCCATTTGCTTTTCTAAGCATGTCTCACATACATTCTTCAAAGCAAACACCTGATTTATTTATTTATTTATATCAAATAAAAATCCACTCTTACACACACAGACACACACACTATATATATATATATATATATATATATATATATATATATATATATATATATATATATATATATATATATATATACCTTGCAAACGCGGGAAACAGCGACAAAGCAAAATAAATAAAATAAATATATATATATAGTAAAAGGCCTGGGGAGAGGGGAGAAAGAATACTTCCCACGCATTCCTCATGTGTCGTAGAAGGCGACTAAAGGGGAAAGGAGCGGGGGGCCAGAAACCCTCCCCTCCTTGTATCTTAACTTTCTATAAGGGGAAACAGAAGAAGGAGTCACGCGAGGAGTGCTCATCCTCCTCGAAGGCTCAGATTGGGGTGTCTAAATGTGTGTGGATGTAACCAAGATGAGAAAAAAGGAGAGATAGGTAGTATGTTTGAGGAAAGGAACCTGGATGTTTTGGCTCTGAGTGAAACGAAGCTCAAGGGTAAAGGGGAAGAGTGGTTTGGGAATGTCTTGGGAGTAAAGTCAGGGGTTAGTGAGAGGACAAGAGCAAGGGAAGGAGTAGCACTACTCCTGAAACAGGAGTTGTGGGAGTATGTGATAGAGTGTAAGAAAGTAAACTCTAAATTGATATGGGTAAAACTGAAAGTTGATGGAGAGAGATGGGTGATCATTGGTGCATATGCACCCGGGCATGAGAAGAAAGATCATGAGAGGCAAGTGTTTTGGGAGAAGCTGAATGAGTGTGTTAGTGGTTTTGATGCACAAGACCGGGTTTTAGTGATGGGTGATTTGAATGCAAAGGTGAGTAATGTGGCAGTTGAGGGAATAATTGGTATACATGGGGTGTTCAGCGTTGTAAATGGAAATGGTGAAGAGCTTGTAGATTTATGTGCTGAAAAAGGACTGGTGATTGGGAATACCTGGTTTAAAAAGAGAGATATACATAAGTATACGTATGTAAGTAGGAGATATGGCCAGAGAGCGTTATTGGATTACGTGTTAATTGATAGGCGCGTGAAAGAGAGACTTTTGGATGTTAATGTGCTGAGAGGTGCAACTGGAGGGATGTCTGATCATTATCTTGTGGATGCGAAGGTGAAGATTTGTAGGGGTTTTCAGAAAAGAAGAGAGAATGTTGGGGTGAAGAGAGTGGTGAGAGTAAGTGAGCTTGGGAAGGAGACTTGTGTGAGGAAGTACCAGGAGGGACTGGGTACAGAATGGGAAAAGGTGAAAACAAAGGAGGTAAGGGGAGTGGGGGAGGAATGGGATGTATTTAGGGAAGCAGTGATGGCTTGCGCAAGATGCTTGTGGCATGAGAAGCGTGGGTTGTGGGTTGATTAGAAAGGGTAGTGAGTGGTGGGATGAAGAAGTAAGATTATTAGTGAAAGAGAAGAGGGAGGTATTTGGACGATTTTTGCAGGGAAAAAATGCAAATGAGTGGAAGATGTATAAAAGAAAGAGGCAGGAGGTCAAGAGAAAGGTGCAAGAGGTGAAAAAGAGGGCAAATGAGAGTTGGGCTGAGAGAGCATCAGTAAATTTTAGGGAGAATAAAAAGATGTTTTGGAAGGAGGTAAATAAAGTGCATAAGACAAGGGAGCAAATGGGAACTTCAGTGAAGGGGGCTAATGGGGAGATGATAACAAGTAGTGGTGATGTGAGAAGGAGATGGAGTAAGTATTTTGAAGGTTTACTGAATGTGTTTGATGATAGAGTAGCAGATATAGGGTGTTTTGGTCCAGGTGGTGTGCAAAGTGAGAGGGTTAGGGAAAATGATTTGGTAAACAGAGAAGAGGTAGTAAAAGCTTTGTGGAAGATGAAAGCTGGCAAGGCAGCAGGTATGGATGGTATTGCAGTGGAATTTATTAAAAAAGAGGGTGAAGGTATTGTTGACTGGTTGGTAAGGTTATTCAATGTATGTATGACTCATGGTGAGGTGCCTGAGGATTGGCGGAATGCTTGCATAGTGCCATTGTACAAAGGCAAAGGGGATAAGAGTGAGTGCTCAAATTACAGAGGTGAATGTATGTGAGAAATACTTAGAAAAGCAAATGGATTTGTATGTAGCATTTATGGATCTGGAGAAGGCATATGATAGAGTTGATAGAGATGCTCTGTGGAAGGTATTAAGAATATATGGTGTGGGAGGCAAGTTGTTAGAAGCAGTGAAGAGTTTTTATCGAGGATGTAAGGCATGTGTACGTGTAGGAAGAGAGGAAAGTGATTGGTTCTCAGTGAATGTAGGTTTGCGGCAGGGGTGTGTGATGTCCCCCATGGTTGTTTAATTTGTTTATGGATGGGGTTGTTAGGGAGGTGAATGCAAGAGTTTTGGAAAGAAGTGCAAGTATGCAGTCTGTTGTGGATGAGAGAGCTTGGGAAATGAGTCAGTTGTTGTTCGCTGATGATGCAGCACTGGTGGCTGATTCATGTGAGAAACTGCAGAAGCTAGTGACTGAGTTTTGTAAAGTGTGTGAAAGAAGAAAGTTAAGAGTAAATGTGAATAAGAGTAAGGTTATTAGGTACAGTGGGGTTGAGGGTCAAGTCAATTGGGAGGTAAGTTTGAATGGAGAAAAACTGGAGGAAGTAAAGTGTTTTAGATATCTGGGAGTGGATCTGGCAGCAGATGGAACCATGGAAGCGGAAGGGAATCATAGGGTGGGGGAGGGGGTGAAAATTCTGGGAGCCTTGAAGAATGTTTGGAAGTCGTGAACATTATCTCGGAAAGCAAAAATGGGTATGTCTGAAGGAATATTGGTTCCAACAATGTTATATGGTTGCGAGGCGTGGGCTATGGATAGAGTTGCGCGCAGGAGGGTGGATGTGCTAGAAATGAGATGTTTGAGGACAATATGTGGTGTGAGGTGGTTTGATCGAGTAAGTAATGTAAGGGTAACAGAGATATGTGGAAATTTAAAGAGTGTGGTTGAGAGAGCAGAAGAGGGTGTTTGGAAATGGTTTGGTCACATGGAGAGAATGAGTGAGGAAAGATTGACCAAGAGGATATATGTGTCAGAGGTGGAGGGAATGAGAAGTGGGAGACCATATTGGAGGTGGAAGGATGGAGTGAAAAAGATTTTGAGTGATCGGGGCCTGAACATGCAGGAGGGTGAAAGGCGTGCAAGGTATAGAGTGACTTGGAACGATGTGGTATACCGGGGTTGACGTGCTGTCAATGGATTGAACCAGGGCATGTGAAGCGTCTGGGGTAAACCATGGAAAGTTTTGTGGGGCCTGGATGTGGAAAGGGAGCTGTGGTTTCGGTGCATTATTACATGACAGCTAGAGACTGAGTGTGAACGAATGGGGCCTTTGTTGTCTTTTCCTAGCGCTACCTCACACACATGAGGGGAGAGGGGGTTGTTATTCCATGTGTGGTGGGGTGGCGATGGGAATAAATAAAGGCAGACAGTATGAATTATGTACATGTGTATATATGTATATGTCTGTGTGTGTATACATATATGTGTGTACACTGAGATGTATAGGTATGTATATTTGCGTGTGTGGACATGTATGTCTATACATGTGTATGTTGGTGGGTTGGTCCATTCTTTCATCTGTTTCCTTGCGCTACCTCGCTAACGCAGGAGACAGCAACAAAGCAAAATAAACATTATTTTTTATTTTTTTATTATACTTTGTCGCTGTCTCCCACGTTTGCGAGGTAGCGCAAGGAAACAGACGAAAGAAATGGCCCAACCCCCCCCCCCATACACATGTATATACATACGTCCACACACGCAAATATACATACCTACACAGCTTTCCATGGTTTACCCCAGACGCTTCACATGCCTTGATTCAATCCACTGACAGCACGTCAACCCCGGTATACCACATCGCTCCAATTCACTCTATTCCTTGCCCTCCTTTCACCCTCCTGCATGTTCAGGCCCCGATCACACAAAATCTTTTTCACTCCATCTTTCCACCTCCAATTTGTTCTCCCTCTTCTCCTCGTTCCCTCCACCTCCGACACATATATCCTCTTGGTCAATCTTTCCTTACTCATTCTCTCCATGTGCCCAAACCACTTCAAAACACCCTCTTCTGCTCTCTCAACCACGCTCTTTTTATTTCCACACATCTCTCTTACCCTTACGTTACTCACTCGATCAAACCACCTCGCACCACACATTGTCCTCAAACATCTCATTTCCAGCACATCCATCCTCCTGCGCACAACTCTATCCATAGCCTACACCTCGCAACCATACAACATTGTTGGAACCACTATTCCCTCAAACATACCCATTTTTGCTTTCTGAGATAATGTTCTCGACTTCCACACATTCTTCAAGGCCCCCAGAATTTTCGCCCCCTCCCCCACCCTATGATCCACTTCCTCTTCCATGGTTCCATCCGCTGCCAGATCCACTCCCAGATATCTAAAACACTTCACTTCCTCCAGTTTTTCTCCATTCAAACTCACCTCCCAATTGACTTGACCCTCAACCCTACTGTACCTAATAACCTTGCTCTTATTCACATTTACTCTTAACTTTCTTCTTCCACACACTTTACCAAACTCAGTCACCAGCTTCTGCAGTTTCTCACATGAATCAGCCACCAGCGCTGTATCATCAGCGAACAACAACTGACTCACTTCCCAAGCTCTTTCATCCCCAACAGACTTCATACTTGCCCCTCTTTCCAAAACTCTTGCATTTACCTCCCTAACAACCCCATCCATAAACAAATTAAACAACCATGGAGACATCACACACCCCTGCCGCAAACCTACATTCACTGAGAACCAATCACTTTCCTCTCTTCCTACACGTACACATGCCTTACATCCTCGATAAAAACTTTTCACTGCTTCAAACAACTTTCCTCCCACACCATATATTCTTAATACCTTCCACAGAGCATCTCTATCAACTCTATCATATGCCTTCTCCAGATCCATAAATGCTACATACAAATCCATTTGTATATACATAAATATATGTAATATCAAAAGGCCATGGTGATATCACACAGCCCTGCCTCACACCTATATGTATCCCAAAACTTTTGCTCAGCTCTACATCCACTCTTACACATGCAATTGCTCCTCTATAGAAGGCTTTTACACCATCCAACAGTTTCCATTCAACTCTGTCATACACTTTCTCCAGATTCATAAAAGCTGCATACAACTTCTTACATTTTGCTAAATGCTTTTCCACAGTCATCTTTATTACAAAGTTCTGATCCACACATCTCCTACCTTTCCTAAAACCCCCTTGCTCTTCATTTATTCTGCATCCAGTCACTTCCATCACTTTGTCAATTAATGTTCTTGCATACTCTTCCCCTGGTATAGTTAACAAACTTATTCCCCTATAAATGCGACATAAATCCTTCACACCTTTTACTTTCAATAAAGAAACAATAATAGCTTTCACCCAATCCTCAGGCACAACCTTCTGTTTCCATGCTAATTATATATATGGTACTTACACCCTATTACACTTTCTCCTCCATACTTCAGCATTTCAGCCATAATCCCATCCACTCAAGTTGCCTTTCCTACCTTCAGCCTCATTATTGCCCTTCTTACCTCCCTCTGTGCAATAGGCCCTTGCACTTCTATCCTCTTCCTTCTATCCTCCATACCCATGCATGGAACAGCTGCTGCCTCCCGTTCTTCCACATTCATCAGTTCTTCAAAATACTCTTTCCATCTTCCTTTCACTTCCTCCTTTTGATTCAGCAATTCCCATTCCTTACTTCTCAGATCAACATTTCGATTCTTACGTCCACCTCTTTCCTTTTTCACCTCCTTTCAGTATAGTTTCTTATTATCCCAAAACTTTTCACTTAAATTTCTTCCAAAGTCTTCATCTAATCTTTCTTTGCTTTCCTTTATCAGCTGCTTAATATTCCACCGCATATTCTGTATTTTTCCCTCCTTTGCTGAACTTCCACTGGCACATTCCTATTGAGCAACCTACCATAAGCCTTTCTCTTCTCTTCTACAGTATTTCTATTTTCTTCTGTACACCATGCATTTCCCTTTTCATTCCTGTATCTCATTACCTTGTATCTAACTACTGATTCTACAACCCTTAATAGTATCCTCTAAACATTTTAAACACCTCATTCACACATAACTGCATTCCTATGTTCACTGTACTTCCATCTAAACTTACAGTTACCTTCCTATCATACTCCTCCTAGTATTTTTCCTGATTCATCTTCTCACTTGCCAACACTTTTAGCTCCCCATTCTTTCTTACACCATACCTCCACTTCTCCCTGATCCTCATCCCCACAAGAACTGCAAAATGGTCAGGGTCTCTCAAAAATCCTCTTACAACTCTAGCATCTAGCACAGCCTTTCTCAATCTTTCATCCACTGCCACATAATCAAAGCCTTTTGTTCTTCTCTTCAACCATTCCTCATTCATGTATATCTGTGGATCATCTTGTGCTGAAAAAATGGTGTTAGCAAGAAATAAACCCCTCTCAGGTGCAGAAAAAAGGTGCTAGCTAAGAATATACCCCTCTCAGCAAAAACATCCACAAGATAGCTTCCATTCTCATTTACTCCTGGCACTCCCCAAGTACCCACTATCTCACCAATCTCATCACATCCCACTTCTGCATTAAAATCATTTAATACAACCACGTTTCTCAGTCTCTAAATCATCTATACAGTCATTCAAATTCCTCTAGAAAAGCTTCACTTCATCCTAACTCCCACAGTCTTCATGTTGGCAGGTGCATATACAGATACCCATGCATATCTCACAATCCCAATCTTTTCTTTCACCCATATTATTCTTCATCCATTCCATCCATGCTCTGTAACACCCTCACATACTCTTGATGATAGCAGAATTGCACATCCTTCTTTTCTTCTTCCCGATAATTTTTACTCATTCCCATCCATACTACACCTTCCGTGCCCTCCCATAATTTGCATTCATCATTCCATTTGCACTCAACACACCCTACCCAACGATATGGGTTTTCCCAATGTCTAGCACATCCACACAACAACTTTTACACCTCTCCACAATCTGCCTCCTTTTATTCTCCCCAGTCATCCCATTCATATTCAGTGCCATCACCCTCAATCGCTCGTTCCTTTTAACCTGCGGTATAACTGGTAGACTCCAGTGCCGCTTCTTAGCCTTCTGTGCCTCACCCTTGACAGGTCACTGGCAGAGGACAACTTCAGTGCAGCGTTTCCATAAGAAGCGAGGCTCAAAAACTGTCAAAACTAAAAGTAACAGTACATCTCAGGTTTCTGCCTAAATCTAAAACTATTGCTCTGATGTAATTGGGCAATGCCTCACCCTTTGTTCCATCCCTAAAGGGAGTACTGATGAGGTCACCATGAGAAGGCAGGGTGAGACTTGGCTACTCCAGTAAAACCAGAGTACCCCTCAAGGTGCTGAAACTCTCAATACTATTCCCAATTCTGAGCTTCTTTACTTTCCACAGTAGCAGTACCCCCTACCTCATTGATTATGATACTGTATATATAACTGAACATCACTAAACAATGAGATATCAAATATAACGTATGCAAGTGGAACAGGTAAACTACAATTAATCCATTTCTATCATTTGGTCTTTTGTATAACTCATGGAAGATTGTTTTTAAATATAATGCAAGGCTGTTCATGTAAAGTTCCCTCCAAACTTTCTAGTTATGGAATAGTTTAGATTCTTCTTGAGGCATCCTATACCCAAGCCCCATTTTGGATGAAAATGTTATTATTATTCACATATTTATTAAGCTTATTCGCTGTTTCCCACATCAGCAAGGTAGCACCAGGAAACAAAGAAGAGCCCATAAACTCATATACACACATTTATAAATACATAAATGCCCATACATGCACATACATATACATATCAACATATACATACACATACACAGACATAAACATATATACACGTAGATATCCATACTTGCTTGTCTTCATCCATTCCTGTCACTACCCGCCACACAGGAAATAGCACCGCTACCCCCACCCCAGTGAGGTAGTGCCAGGAAAACAAACAAAAAAGGCCACATTTGTTCACATTCACTCTCTGGCTGTCATGAATAATGCATCCAAACCATAGTTCCCTATCCACATCCAGGCCCCACAGACCTTTCCATGGTTTACCCCAGACACTTCACACACCCTGGTTCAGTCCAGTGACAGCATGTCTACCCCGGTATATCACATCGTTCCAATTCACTCTGTTCCTTGCATGCCTCACACTCTCCTGTATGTTCAGGCCCTGATCACTCAAAATCTTTTTCACTCCAACCCTTCACTTCCAATTTGGTCTCTCACTTCTGGTTCCCTTCACCTATGACACATATATCCTCTTCGTCAATCTTTCCTCACTCATTCTCTCCAAATGTCCAAACCATTTCAACACACCTTCTGCTCTCTCAACCACACTCTTTTTATTTCCACACATCTCTCTTACCCTTTCATTTACATTCTCAATAAAAGATTACTGCAAATATGTTCACAAAACATAAAAGTCAAATATGTAAAGAACTGATATAGAGAGGAAATGAGTAGCAACTGGAGAGTCCTTGTAATATAATCCCTTCTCCCAGGTTTCAGAATCCTTTTCATGCTCTAGAATAGCAAAGTTATAGAGAGTGCTTAGATCATGCACAGATGGCAGAAAATGTGACATGTGGGAAAACTCAAGACATTAATACAGTTAGGCAAGGGTTGAAGAAATGAATTAGTATAAAAAGGCTGTACATTTGATCCAATGTAATGTAAATGGGATGAGTTACAGGCATCAGTAATGAAAAATATGTCATAAATATAGTGCTTGAAGGCTACAACTATCGTTAAAGTTCAGACATTTATGTAAGAGTTAGGAAGGGGTGTGTTGTGTCACAATGAATGCTCTTTGTTCATACTAATGTGGAGAGTGATAACTGGTAGCATGGACTGAGAAATTCTACTTTTGAATATGGAAACAGGCTTCAAACATTGTTTGCAGATGATCACAGCAATCTTTTTGCCAAGTTAGCATTTAATATGCAAGGAAGAATGAGAAGCAAAAAGGTGAGTGGATAAAAAATGAATATTGAATTCATAATCAAAGAGGTGAGTATGATAAACAATGAGTTTGGATTTTATGAAAAGCTATTTCTTCTTATGATGGATGCCAGTGAGCAGGTGTAAATGAGAAACCTCACACCCTTTGAGATAATAAGTCAATACCTTAAATCATGTGGCTTACCCACCATGGCTGAATGGCAACATTATGAATTTTATGCTATACGAAATCAGAGCAAACGTCTTAAGCTACTTCCTACAAAATCCTAAACTATATATTAATAAGTACAAGAGACTAGGGATGGAAAGGAAGAAATAAGAGGCTCAGGAAAGCCTGTAGTGCTCACCTGGATATAAATCGTTTCTGAGAGGATGAAACTGTAAAAAGTTCATAGACACAAAAACATCTTTTTTTTCTGCAAATGAATGCTATTAATCATGGCCACTTCATGTTTACTACATACATACATATACAGAAAGAGAAGCAGTTAAAAGAATAATATGCACTGTTAGACATAAAGCAATCAAGGACATTAACAGCTGTTTCTCGCTGCATGAGGTTTTCATTTGACAGCTCAACCCTGTGAGATTCTATGAGCTCATAAATGTCAGCAGCATCTACTTCCAGCTCAAGCTCCTCTGCCAGCTTCATAATCTTCTCAGTCACACCCTTGTAAGTTTCATCATTCTTGAAGCCTCTAAATCTGTAGACTAACTTGGGGCACATATTTTTCCTAATACCATTCAAACTTGCTTGAGTAACCTCTGCTCAGCCCTTTGTGATATTTTGAATGCTTTGATAATTACTGTAGGACCTCCAGAAATTAAGGAGAGTATTCTCAGGATCTCTCTCAGTGGCCTTTAAAGTTGGGCAAAGATCCTGCAGAAGTAATATACTTTAAAGTCAGCAACAACCCATCGATTGGATGGCAGGAACACTACTTTCACCTTTGGTGAATGTCACCTGAACGTGCTGGATGACCAAGGGCACTGTCAATCACTAGCAGAATGTTGAATGGTATGTCCTTCTCAAAGTAATATCTTTCCAACTCAGGAAGAAAAGAGTGAATGAACCAATCATGAAGATGGCAGCTGTGACCCTAAGCCTTTGTGTTTGCACAAAATCACACAGACAGGGTAACCTTACTGATACCCTTACATGCTCTGGGCATTTTCTGAGAGATAAACAAGCAGCATAAGTTTAAGCCTGCGATCTCCCACTGCAATAGCTCCAAGTATGAGCATCAAGCAATATTTTGCAGCCTTAAATCTGGGAATGGTCTTTGCCTCTCTAGATGTGTAGGTCCTCTCAGGCAATTTTGTACCAAAATAACCCAGGCTCATCGACAATGAACATCTGTTGTGCCATTCATCCACTTTTATCAACAATTTCTTGATGGACATCAGGATACTTTTATGCTGCTTCCATAACACTAACAACCTCACCACTCTTTAACATTACAAAAATAAGCATATGCCTTAAATGTATTGAATCTTTCATAACTCTAGCCACAAATTCTATATCAGGATTACCATATTTTCCTTTAAAGTCTTCAAAGAGACTTCTAGCCTTTGCTTGTATCACCATGAGACACAGAAGGTAATTTTAAAGGTGCCAAACTGTATACATGTT
Source organism: Panulirus ornatus (assembly GCF_036320965.1). NCBI lineage: Eukaryota > Metazoa > Arthropoda > Malacostraca > Decapoda > Palinuridae > Panulirus > Panulirus ornatus. The sequence continues at coordinate 7,259,450 of NC_092245.1, read as the reverse complement.
CCTTAATGCACTCGCTGTTCTTCAAAATTGTGTTCACTGTTGAGGTAGCCAGCCTGAGCTCAAGTGAGATGGTAGAGAATGTTTGCCCACTTTCATGCATCTATATAATTCTTATTTTCATATCTAAATCAATCACTTTACCTTTGTGAGGAGTTCCTCCACTCTTATTACCACTTAGTTATTTTTCAGTCATCATGAGTCAGAAATATGGGCAATATTTATGCAAAGAGTTTTGAAACATTGTAACTGTGTTACTGTTTATGTATGATGCATGCCTTAACGAAGAGGCTGCCCGCCAAGCACATCCCTCTGGGCATGCTAATTAGCATTTCCAATTCTAACACAACTTTTCCATATCTTAAAATACAATGTATTCAAATTATGGGAGAATTTGCGTACAGTTCCATTTCCATATATCGAGTCTTCCATAAAGTGAGGAGGGATGTCTGATCGCTATCTTGTGGAGGCAAAGGGTGAAGATTTGTAGAGGTCTTCAAAAAAGAAGAGAGAAGATTAGGGAGGAGACAGTGGTGTAAGAAAGTGAGCTTGGAAAGGAAACTTGTGTGAGGGAGTACCAGGAGAGACTGAGTGTAGACTGGCAAAAGGTGAGAGCAAATGATGAAAGGGGAGTGGGTGAGGAATGGGATGTATTTAGGGAAACAGTGATGGCATGTGCAAAAGATGTATGTGGCATGAGAAAAGTGGGAGGTGGGCAGATTAGAAAAGGTAGTGAGAGGTGAGATGAAGAAGTAAAGTTGTTAATGAAAGACAAAAGAGAGGCATTTGGAATGACACTTACAAGGAAGGTATGCAAATGGCTGGGAAATGTATAAAAGAAAGCAGCAGGCAGTCAAGAGAAAGGTGCAAGGGTTAAAAAAGAAGGCAAATGAGAGTTGGGATGAAAGAGTATCATTAAACTTTTGGGAGAATAAGAAAGATGTTTTGGAAGGAGGTAAATAACGTGCATAAGACAAGAAGAAATGGGAACATCGGTGAAGAGGGCAAGTGGGAGAAGTAATAACAGGTAATGATGAAGTGATAAGGAGAAGAAGTGAGTATTTTGAGGGTTTCTTGAATGTGTTTGATGATAGAGTGGCAGACATAGGGTGCTTTGGTTGGGGTGGTGTGCAAAGTGAGAGGGTCAGGGAAAATGATTTGGTTAAGAAAGAAGTAGTACAAGCTTTGTGGAGGATGAAATCCATCAAGGTGGCGAGTTTGGATGGTATAGCAGTAGGATCTATTAAAAAAGGGGGTGACTGTTTTGTTGATTGGTTGGTATCGATATTCAGTGTACGTATGGAATCATGGTGAAGTGCCTGAGGATTGACAGAATGCTTGCATAGTGCCATTGTACAAAGGCAAAGGGGATAAAGGGGAAAATTATATGGGGGGGTATTGATTGAGAGGGTCAAGGGATGTACAGAGCATCAGATTGGGGAGGAGCAGTGTGGCTTCAGAAGTGGTAAAGGGTGTGTGGATCAGGTGTTTGCTTTAAAGAATGTATGTGAGAAATACTTAGAAAAACAGATAGATTTGTATGTAGCATTTATGGATCTGGAGAAGGTATATGACAGGGTTGATAGAGATACTTTGTGAAAGGTTTCAAGAGTATATGGTATGGGAGGTAAGTTGCTAGAGGCAGTGAAAAGTTTTTACCAAGGATGTAAAGCATGTGTACAAGTAGGAAGAGAGGAAAGTGATTGGTTCCCAGTGAATGTCGGTTTGCGGCAGGGGTGTGTGATGTCTCCATGGTTGTTAATTTGTCTATGGATGGGGTGGTTAGGGAGGTGAATGCAAGAGTTTTGGAAAGAGGGGTGAGTATGCAGTCTGTTGTGGATAAGAGGGCCTGGGCAGTCAGTTGCTGTTCGCTGATGATACAGCGCTGGTGGCTGATTCGGGTGAGAAACTGCAGAGGTAGGTAACTGAGGTTGGTAATGTGTGGAAGGAGAAAGTTGAGAGTAAATATTATAAGGTTCAGTAGGGTGGAGGGACAAGTTAACTGGGAAGTGAGTTCGAATAGAGAAAAACTGGAGGAAGTGAAATGTTTTAGATATCTGGGAGTGGGCTTAGCAGCATATGGAATCATGGAAGTGGAAGCGAGTCACGGGGTAGGGGGGCGAGAAGGCTCTGGGAGCATTAAAGAATGTGTGGAAGGTGAGAATGTTATCTCTGTGAGCAAAATTGGGTATGTTTGAAGGAAGACTCAATCCAACAGTGTTATATGGTTGAGAGGCATGGGCTATAGATAGGGTTGCTTGGAGGAGGGTGGATGTGTTGGAATTAAAATGTTTGAGGACAATATGTGGTGTGAGGTGGAACCACTATTCTTTCAAACATACCCATTTTTCCTCTCGGAGATTCTCACCTTCCACATATTGTTCAACTCTCACAGAACCTTCGCTCCCTCCCCTACCCTATGACTCACTTCTGCTTCCATGGTTCCATCCACGGCTAAGTCCACTCCCAGATACCTAAAACACTTCACTTCTTCAAGTTTTTCTCCATTCAAACTTACCTCCCAATAAAATTGTCCCTCAACCCTACTAAACCTAATAACCTTGCTCTTATTCACATTTGCTCTCAACTTTCTTCTTTTACACACTTTGCCAACTCAGTCACCAACTCCTGCAGTTTCTCATCTGAATCAGCAACCAGTGCTGTATCATCAGCGAACAACAAATTACTCACTTCCCGGGCACTCTCATCCAAAACAGAGAGCAAACTCGCCTCTCTCTCCAAATCTCTTGCATTCACCTCCCTAACCACCCCATCCATAAACAAATTAAATGACCATGGAGACATCACGCACCCCAGCCGCAAACCAACATTCACTGGGAACCAATCACTTTTCTCTCTTCCTATTTGTACACAAGCCTTACATCCTTGGGAAAAACTTTTCACAGCTTCAAGCAACTTACCTTCCACACCATATACTCTTAAAACCTCCACAAAGTATCTATATCCACCCTATCATATGCCTTCTCCAGATCCATTAATTTTTTTTTTTTTTTTATGCTTTGTCGCTGTCTCCCGCGTTTGCGAGGTAGCGCAAGGAAACAGACGAAAGAAATGGCCCAACCCCCCCCCCATACACATGTATATACATACGTCCACACACGCAAATATACATACCTACACAGCTTTCCATGGTTTACCCCAGACGCTTCACATGCCTTGATTCAATCCACTGACAGCACGTCAGCCCCGGTATACCACATCGCTCCAATTCACTCTGTTCCTTGCCCTCCTTTCACCCTCCTGCATGTTCAGGCCCCGATCACACAAAATCTTTTTCACTCCATCTTTCCACCTCCAATTTGGTCTCCCTCTTCTCCTTGTTCCCTCCACCTCCGACACATATATCCTCTTGGTCAATCTTTCCTCACTCATCCTCTCCATGTGCCCAAACCACTTCAAAACACCCTCTTCTGCTCTCTCAACCACGCTCTTTTTATTTCCACACATCTCTCTTACCCTTACGTTACTCACTCGATCAAACCACCTCACACCACACATTGTCCTCAAACATCTCATTTCCAGCACATCCATCCTCCTGCGCACAACTCTATCCATAGCCCACGCCTCGCAACCATACAACATTGTTGGAACCACTATTCCTTCAAACATACCCATTTTTGCTTTCCGAGATAATGTTCTCGACTTCCACACATTCTTCAAGGCCCCCAGAATTTTCGCCCCCTCCCCCACCCTATGATCCACTTCCGCTTCCATGGTTCCATCCGCTGCCAGATCCACTCCCAGATATCTAAAACACTTCACTTCCTCCAGTTTTTCTCCATTCAAACTCACCTCCCAATTGACTTGATCCTCAACCCTACTGTGCCTAATAACCTTGCTCTTATTCACATTTACTCTTAACTTTCTTCTTCCACACACTTTACCAAACTCAGTCACCAGCTTCTGCAGTTTCACACATGAATCAGCCACCAGCGCTGTGTCATCAGTGAACAACAACTGACTCACTTCCCAAGCTCTCTCATCCCCAACAGACTTCATACTTGCCCCTCTTTCCAAAACTCTTGCATTTACCTCCCTAACAACCCCATCCATAAACAAATTAAACAACCATGGAGACATCACACACCCCTGCCGCAAACCTACATTCACTGAGAACCAATCACTTTCCTCTCTTCCTACACGTACACATGCCTTACATCCTCGATAAAAACTTTTCACTGCTTCTAACAACTTTCCTCCCACACCATATATTCTTAATACCTTCCACAGAGCATCTCTATCAACTCTATCATATGCCTTCTCCCGATCCATAAATGCTACATACAAATCCATTACAAATCCATTTGCTTTTCTAAGTATTTCTCACATACTTTCTTCAAAGCAAACACCTGATCCACACATCCTCTACCACTTCTGAAACCACACTGCTCTTCCCCTATCTGATGCTCTGTACATGCCTTCACCCTCTCAATCAATACCCTCCCATATAATTTACCAGGAATACTCAACAAACTTATACCTCTGTAATTTGAGCACTCACTCTTATCCCCTTTGCCTTTGTACAATGGCACTATGCACGCATTCCGCCAATCCTCAGGCACCTCACCATGAGTCATACATACATTAAATAACCTTACCAACCAGTCAACAATACAGTCACCCCCTTTTTTAATAAATTCCACTGCAATACCATCCAAACCTGCTGCCTTGCCGGCTTTCATCTTCCGCAAAGCTTTCACTACCTCTTCTCTGTTTACCAAATCATTTTCCCTAACCCTCTCACTTTGCACACCACCTCGACCAAAACACCCTATATCTGCCACTCTATCATCAAACACATTCAACAAACCTTCGAAATACTCACTCCATCTCCTTCTCACATCACCACTACTTGTTATCACCTCCCCATTTGCGCCCTTCACTGAAGTTCCCATTTGCTCCCTTGTCTTACGCACTTTATTTACCTCCTTCCAGAACATCTTTTTATTCTCCCTAAAATTTAATGATACTCTCTCACCCCAACTCTCATTTGCCCTTTTTTTCACCTCTTGCACCTTTCTCTTGACCTGTCTCTTTCTTTTATACATCTCCCACTCAATTGCATTTTTTCCCTGCAAAAATCGTCCAAATGCCTCTCTCTTCTCTTTCACTAATACTCTTACTTCTTCATCCCACCACTCACTACCCTTTCTAATCAACCCACCTCCCACTCTTCTCATGCCACAAGCATCTTTTGCGCAATCCATCACTGATTCCCTAAATACATCCCATTCCTCCCCCACTCCCCTTACTTCCATTGTTCTCACCTTTTTCCATTCTGTACTCCAGATCCATTAATGCTACATACAAATCTATCTGTTTTTCTGAGTATTTCTCACACATTCTTCAAAGCAAACACCTGATCCATTCATCCTCTACCACTTCTGAAACCACATTGCTCTTTCCCAATCTGATGCTCTGTACATGCCTTGACTCTCTCTATCAATTCCCTCCCATATAATTTCCCAGGAATACTCAACAAACTTATGCCTCTGTAATTTGAACACCCACCCTTATCCCCTCTGCCTTTGTGCAATGGCACTATACATGCATTCTGCCAATCCTCAGGCATTTCACCATGAGCCATACATGCACTGACTATCCTTACCAACCAATTAACAACACAGTCATCCCCTTTTTTAATAAATTCCACTGGAATACCATCCAAACTCACCGCCTTGCTGGCTTTCATCTTCTGCAAAGCTTTCACTACCTCTTCTCTGTTCACTAAACCATTCTCTCTGGCCCTCTCACTTTGCACACCACCCTGACCAAAACACCCTATATCTGCCACCCTATCATCTAACACATTCAATAAATCTTCAAATATTCACTCCATCTCTGTCTCACTTCATCACTACTTGTTATTACCTTTCCATTTTCCTCCTTCACCGATGTCCCTGTTTGTTCTCTTGTCTTATTCATTTTATTTACCTCCTTCCAAAACATCTTTTTATTATCCATAAAATCTAATGATATTCTCTCACCCCAAACTCTCATTTGCCCTCTTTTACAACTCTTGCATCTATCTCTTGACCTCCTGCCACTTTCTTTTATACATCTCCCAGTCATTTGCACTACTTCCCCGCAAAAATCGTACAAATGCCTCTCTCTTCTCATTCACTAACAATCTTATTTCTTCATCCCACTACTCACTACCCTTTCTAATCTGTCCACCTCCCACCTTTCTTATGCCACATGCATCTTTTGTGCAAGCCATCACTGCTTCCTTAAATACATCCCATTCCTCCCCCACTCCCCTTACGTCATTTGCTCTCACCTTTTGCCATTCGGCACTCAATATCTCCTGGTACTTCCTCACACAAATCTCTTTCGGAGCTCACTTCCTCTCACCACTCTCTTCTCCACAATACTCTCTCTTCTCTGAAAACCCTCTACAAATCTTCACCTTTGCCTCCACAAGATAGTGATCAGGCATCCTTCCAGCTACCCATCTCAGCACATTAACATCAAAAAGTCTCTTTTACATGCCTATCAATTAACACATAATCCAATAATGCCCTCTGGCCATTTCTCCTCCATAAATATACTTATGTATATCTTTCTTTTTAAACCAGGTATTCCTGTGTGGTGGGGTAGCGATAGGAATGGATGAAGGCAAGCAAGTATGAATATGTGCATGTGTATATATGTATATGTCTGTGTATGTGTATGTAAATGTTGATATGTATATGTATGTCTATGTGCATGTATGGGCCTTTATGTAAACATATGTGTATTCATGAAGGCAACTAGAGGGGTTGGAAGCGGGGGGGCCACAAATCCTCCCCTCCTTGTATTCTAACTTTCTAAAATGGGAAAACAGAAGAAGGAGTCATGTGGAGAGAGCTCATCCTCCTCGAAGGCTCAGTTTGGGGTGTCTAAATGTGTGTGGATGTAACCAAGATGTGAAAAAGGAGAGAGAGGTAGTATGTTTGAGGAAAGGAACCTGGATGTTTTGGCTCTCAGTGACACGAAGCTCAAGGGTAAAGGGGAAGAGTGGTTTGGGAATGTCTTGGGAGTAAAGTCAGGGGTTAGTGAGAGGACAAGAGCCTCGGAAGGAGTAGCACTACTCCCGAAACAGGAGTTGGGAGTATGTGATAGAATGTAAGAAAGTAAATTCTCGATTAATATGGGTAAAACTGAAAGCTGATGGAGAGAGATGGGTGATTATTGGTGCATATGCACCTGGGCATGAGAAGAAAGATCATGAGAGGCAAGTGTTTTGGGAGCAGCTGAATGAGTGTGGTAGTGGTTTTGATGCACAAGACCGGGTTATAGTGATGGGTGATTTGAATGCAAAGGTGAGTAATGTGGCAGTTGAGGGAATAATTGGTATACATGGGGTGTTCAGTGTTGTAAATGGAAATGGTGAAGAGCTTGTAGATTTATGTGCTGAAAAAGGACTGGTGATTGGGAGTACCTGGTTTAAAAAGCGAGATATACATAAGTATACATATGTAAGTAGGAGAGATGGCCAGAGAGCGTTATTGGATTACGTGTTAATTGACAGGCGCGCGAAAGAGAGACTTTTGGATGTTAATGTGCTGAGAGGTGCAACTGGAGGGATGTCTGATCATTATCTTGTGGAGGTAAAGGTGAAGATTTGTATGGGTTTTCAGAAAAGAAGAGAGAATGTTGGGGTGAAGAGGGTGGTAGGAGTAAGTGAGCCCGGGAAGGAGACTTGTGTGAGGAAGTACCAGGAGAGACTGAGTACAGAATGGAAAAAGGTGAGAACAAAGGAGGTAAGGGGGGTGGGGAAGCAATGGGATGTATTTAGGGAATCAGTGATGGATTGCGCAAAAGATGCTTGTGGCATGAGAAGCTCAGGAGGTGGGTTGATTAGAAAGGGTAGTGAGTGGTGGGATGAAGAAGTAAGATTATTAGTGAAAGAGAAGAGAGAGGCATTTGGACGATTTTTGCAGGGAAAAAATGCAAATGAGTGGGAGATGTATAAAAGAAAGAGGCAGGAGGTCAAGAGAAAGGTGCAAGAGGTGAAAAAGAGGGCAAATGAGAGTTGGGATGAGAGAGTATCATTAAATTTTAGGGAGAATAAAAAGATGTTCTGAAAGGAGGTAAATAAAGTGCGTAAGACAAGGGAGCAAATGAGAACTTCAGTGAAGGGGGCTAATGGGGAGGTGATAACAAGTGGTGGTGATGTGAGGAGATGGAGTGAGTATTTTGAAGTTTTGTTGAATATGTTTGATGGAGTGGCAGATATAGGGTTTTTTGGTCGAGGTGGTGTGCAAAGTGAGAGGGTTAGGGAAAATGATTTGGTAAACAGAGAAGAGGTAGTAAAAGCTTTGCGGAAGATGAAAGCTGGCAAGGCAGTAGGTTTGGATGGTATTGCAGTGGAATTTATTAAAAAAGGGGGTGACTGTATTGTTGACTGGTTGGTAAGGTTATTTAATGTATGTATGATTCATGGTGAAGTGCCTGAGGATTGGCGGAATGCTTGCATAGTGCCATTGTACAATGGCAAAGGGGATAAGAGTGAGTGCTCAAATTACAGAGACATAAGTTTGTTGAGTATTCCTGGTAAATTTTATGGGAGGGTATTGATTGAGAGGGTGAAGGCATGTACAGAGCATCAGACTGGGGAAGAGCAGTGTGGTTTGATGAGTGGTAGAGGATGTGTGGATCAGGTGTTTGCTTTGAAGAATGTATGTGAGAAATACTTAGAAAAGCAAATGGATTTGTATGCAGCATTTATGGATCTGGAGAATGCATATGATAGAGTTGATAGAGATGCTCTGTGGAAGGTACTAAGAATATATGGTGTGGGAGGCAAGTTGTTAGAAGCAGTGAAAAGTTTTTATCAAGGATGTAAGGCATGTGTACGAGTAGGAAGAGAAGAAAGTGATTGGTTCTCAGTGAATGTAGGTTTGTGGCAGGGGTGTGTGATGTCTCCATGGTTGTTTAATTTGTTTATGGATGGGGTTGTTAGGGAGGTGAATGCAAGAGTTTTGGAAAGAGGGGCAAGTATGCAGTCTGTTGTAGATGAGAGAGCTTGGGAAGTGAGTCAGTTGTTGTTCGCTGATGATACAGCGCTGGTGGCTGATTCATGTGAGAAACTGCAGAAGCTGGTGACTGAGTTTTATAAAGTGTGTGAAAGAAGAAAGTTAAGAGTAAATGTGAATAAGAGCAAGGTTATTAGGTACAGTAGGGTTGAGGGTCAAGTCAATTGGGAGGTAAGTTTGAATGGAGAAAAACTGGAGGAAGTACAGTGTTTTAGATATCTGGGAGTGGATCTGGCAGCGGATGGAACTATGGAAGCGGAAGTAAATCATAGGGTGGGGGAGGGGGTGAAAATTCTGGGAGCCTTGAAGAATGTTTGGAAGTCGAGAACATTATCTCGGAAAGCATAAATGGGTATGTTTGAAGGAATAGTGGTTCCAACAATGTTGTATGGTTGCGAGGCATGGGCTACGGATAGAGTTGTGCGCAGGAGGGTGGATGTGCTGGAAATGAGATGTTTGAGGACAATATGTGGTGTGAGGTGGTTTGATCAAGTAAGTAATGTAAGGGTAAGAGAGATGTGTGGAAATAAAAAGAGCGTGGTTGAGAGTGCAGAAGAGGGTGTTTTAAAATTGTTTGGGCACATGGAGAGAATGAGTGAGGAAAGATTGACCAAGAGGATATATGTGTCGGAGGTGGAGGGAACGAGGAGAAGTAGGAGACCAAATTGGAGATGGAAAGAAAGAGTGAAAGAGATTTTGAGTGATCTGGGCCTGAACATGCAGGAGGGTGAAAGGCGGGCAAGGAATAGAGTGAATTGGATCGATGTGGTATACCGGGGTTGACGTGCTGTCAATGGATTGAATAAGGGCATGTGAAATGTCTGGGGTAAACCATGGAAAGTTCTGTGGGGCCTGGATGTGGAAAGGGAGCTGTGGTTTCGGGCATTATTACATGACAGCTAGAGACTGAGTGTGAACGAATGGGGCCTTTGTTGTCTTTTCCTAGCGCTACCTCGCACACATGAGGGGGGAGGGGGATGTTAATCCATGTGTGGCGGGGTGGCGATGGGAATAAATAAAGGCAGACAGTATGAATTATGTACATGTGTATATATGTATATGTCTGTGTGTGTATATATATGTGCACATTGAGATGTATAGGTATGTATATTTGCGTGTGTGGACGTGTATGTATATATATGTGTATGGGGGTGGGTTGGGCCATTTCTTTCGTCTGTTTCCTTGCGCTACCTCGCAAATGCGGGAGACAGCGACAAAGCAAAATAAATAAATAAATATGTGTAAATGAGTGGATGGGCCATTCTTCGTTTGTTTCCTGGCACTATCTTGCTGATGCGGGAAACAGTGATTAAGTTTGTTTTTTCATACTATTCGCCATTTCCTGCATTAATGAGGTAGAGTTAAGAATAGAGCGCTGAGCCTTTGAGGGAATATCCTCACTTGGCCCCCTCCTCTGTTCCTTCATCAGGAAAACTAAAAAAGAGAGGGGAGGATTTCCAGCCCCCCACTCCCTTCCCTTTTAGTCACCTTCTATGACACGCAGGGAATACATGGGAAGTATTCTTTCTCCCCTATCCCCAGGGATATTAAGTATTAAGTGATTAAATATAATAAGTAAAAATTATATAAACAAAATTGGTGCAATGAGTGCACACTTTAATATGAACTTTCTTTTGTACTTGTTTTGTTGTTTCCCACATTAGCAAGGAACAATTATCATTCACTCACATGCATTCCCTAGGAGTTTTGTATAATGCACTGTAACTACAGCACCCTATCCACAACCAAGCCCTCTGGATCATCCGTACGTTCTTCTAGCTATCTTACATGCCCTGGATCATTCCACAGACAGCACATCACCACATGCATACCACATAACTACAATTCACTTGTCCCATGTATGCCTTTCCCTCTTCTGCCCCAAGCAATCAAAATCTTTTTCACACCATCCTTCCATATCCAATTTGGTCTTCCTTTTTCCTTGTCTCCTCCATTTTGATTCATATATCTTCATTGTCAAAGTTGCCTCACTCATTCTGTATGTCTAAACCATTTCAATACACACTTTTCAGCTCTATCAACCATACATATTCTACTTATCATCCAATTATTACTAACACGATCAGCCCTCTTGACACTGCATACTGTCCTCAAACATTTAATTTTCAACATATCCACCCTTCTTCATACAGTCTCAACTATACCCCATGCCTCACAACCATATAACATCACTGGAGTACTATACTTTCAAACATACCCATTTTTGCCTTCCCAGATAGCAACATCTCTTTCCACACATTCCTCAATGCTCCCAAAACTCCACCTTTTCATTCACCCTATAACTTGTCTCCATTTCACTGGTTCCATATGCTGCCATGTCCACTCACAGGTATCTAGAACACCCCACTTCCTCGAAGTTTTCTCCATTAACATTCACACCCCAACTAACCTGTCTTTCTACACTACTGAACCTAATAACCTTGCTTTTATCTACATTTACTATCAGCATCCTCCTTTCATTTACTCATCCAAACACAAACACCACTTCTGCAGTTTCTCATTCAAATCTGCCACCAATATGCCTTGTCATCAGCAAACACCAACTTACTCCCTTCCCAGGCCCCTTCACTCCCTACAGCCTACATACGTACCCTTCTCTTCAAGATCCTTGCATTTATCTCCCTCAGCACCCCATCCATTAACAAATCAACCAGTCGTGGTGACATCATGCACTATTACAGACCTAACTTCATCTGGGACCACTCACTCTCTTCTCTACCTATTCGCAAATATGCCTTAATCTCTTGAATAAAAAGTCAATGCTTCTAAAAGCTATCCTTCCACTCCAAATATTTGTAACACCATCCAAAAAGTGTCCAGATCCATTTCAATTTTCATACTTGTTCATCTTCCCTTGATAGCAAGGTAGCACCAGGAAAAGTCAAAAAGGCCTCATTCATTCACACCCATTCTCTACCTGAAAAGGCCTCATTCATTCACATCCATTCTCCAGCTGCCAGGGGTAATGCACTGAAATTACAGCACTCTATCTAAAAACAGGCACCACACCTTTCCATGGTATGCCCTGGCTGTATCACATACTCTCATCCAATCCACTGATAACATGTCACTAGTGCATACCACACTGGTCCAATTTACTCTATCCTATGCACGCTTTTCACTCCCTTACACATTCAGGCCCTGAGCACCCAAAATCTTTTTCGCTCCATACTTCCATCTCCACTTTGGTCACTCTTTCCTCCTTTTCCCTCCACTTCTAACACATATCTTTTCTAAGTCAACCTCTCTTTACTTATTCTCTCCATATGCCTAAACCATTTTAGCACACCCTTCTTCTGCTCTCTTAACCACACTCTTCTTCCAAGCTTTCCTCTCCTTTACCCCTTTTATTACTTACTCGATCAAACCACCTCATAACACATCCTGTCATCAAAAATTTCATTTTCAACACACATATCCTTCTCACATTCTTATCTACAGCCCAAGCCTTACATCCACTAACAATGTTGGAACTACTATACCTTCACACATACCCATTTTTGCCCTCCTAGATAACAACCTCTTTCCACACATTCCTCAATCCTCCCAGAACCTTCAACCCCTCATCCACCCCATGACTCACTTTAACTTCCATTGTTCTATTTGGTGTTATTTGTACTCTTAGGTATCCAAAACATTTCATTACTCCAAAAATTTTCCACTGTTTCAAACTCACATCCCTAACTAACATGTCCCTATATCCTACTAAGCCTTATAATGTTGCTTTTGCTTACAATTACTATCACCTTCCACAAATCAATAAATGCAACATATAAATCTCAGTTTCTTTAAGCATTTCTCACTCACATTCTTCAAAGCAAACACCTTCTCTACAAATCCTCTACCACTTCTTAAGCCACATTGCTCTTCCCCTATCTGATGCTCTGTACATGCCTTCACCCTCTCAATCAATACCCTCCCATATAATTTACCAGGAATACTCAACAAACTTATACCTCTGTAATTTGAGCACTCACTCTTATCCCCTTTGCCTTTGTACAATGGCACTATGCACGCATTCCGCCAATCCTCAGGCACCTCACCATGAGTCATACATACATTAAATAACCTTACCAACCAGTCAACAATACAGTCACCCCCTTTTTTAATAAATTCCACTGCAATACCATCCAAACCTGCTGCCTTGCCGGCTTTCATCTTCCGCAAAGCTTTCACTACCTCTTCTCTGTTTACCAAATCATTTTCCCTAACCCTCTCACTTTGCACACCACCTCGACCAAAACACCCTATATCTGCCACTCTATCATCAAACACATTCAACAAACCTTCAAAATACTCACTCCATCTCCTTCTCACATCACCACTACTTGTTATCACCTCCCCATTTGCGCCCTTCACTGAAGTTCCCATTTGCTCCCTTGTCTTACGCACTTTATTTACCTCCTTCCAGAACATCTTTTTATTCTCCCTAAAATTTAATGATACTCTCTCACCCCAACTCTCATTTGCCCTTTTTTTCACCTCTTGCACCTTTCTCTTGACCTGTCTCTTTCTTTTATACATCTCCCACTCAATTGCATTTTTTCCCTGCAAAAATCGTCCAAATGCCTCTCTCTTCTCTTTCACTAATACTCTTACTTCTTCATCCCACCACTCACTACCCTTTCTAATCAACCCACCTCCCACTCTTCTCATGCCACAAGCATCTTTTGCGCAATCCATCACTGATTCCCTAAATACATCCCATTCCTCCCCCACTCCCCTTACTTCCATTGTTCTCACCTTTTTCCATTCTGTACTCCAGATCCATTAATGCTACATACAAATCTATCTGTTTTTCTGAGTATTTCTCACACATTCTTCAAAGCAAACACCTGATCCATTCATCCTCTACCACTTCTGAAACCACATTGCTCTTTCCCAATCTGATGCTCTGTACATGCCTTGACTCTCTCTATCAATTCCCTCCCATATAATTTCCCAGGAATACTCAACAAACTTATGCCTCTGTAATTTGAACACCCACCCTTATCCCCTCTGCCTTTGTGCAATGGCACTATACATGCATTCTGCCAATCCTCAGGCATTTCACCATGAGCCATACATGCACTGACTATCCTTACCAACCAATTAACAACACAGTCATCCCCTTTTTTAATAAATTCCACTGGAATACCATCCAAACTCACCGCCTTGCTGGCTTTCATCTTCTGCAAAGCTTTCACTACCTCTTCTCTGTTCACTAAACCATTCTCTCTGGCCCTCTCACTTTGCACACCACCCTGACCAAAACACCCTATATCTGCCACCCTATCATCTAACACATTCACTAAATCTTCAAATATTCACTCCATCTCTGTCTCACTTCATCACTACTTGTTATTACCTTTCCATTTTCCTCCTTCACCGATGTCCCTGTTTGTTCTCTTGTCTTATTCATTTTATTTACCTCCTTCCAAAACATCTTTTTATTATCCATAAAATCTAATGATATTCTCTCACCCCAAACTCTCATTTGCCCTCTTTTACAACTCTTGCATCTATCTCTTGACCTCCTGCCACTTTCTTTTATACATCTCCCAGTCATTTGCACTACTTCCCCGCAAAAATCGTACAAATGCCTCTCTCTTCTCATTCACTAACAATCTTATTTCTTCATCCCACTACTCACTACCCTTTCTAATCTGTCCACCTCCCACCTTTCTTATGCCACATGCATCTTTTGTGCAAGCCATCACTGCTTCCTTAAATACATCCCATTCCTCCCCCACTCCCCTTACGTCATTTGCTCTCACCTTTTGCCATTCGGCACTCAATATCTCCTGGTACTTCCTCACACAAATCTCCTTTCGGAGCTCACTTCCTCTCACCACTCTCTTCTCCACAATACTCTCTCTTCTCTGAAAACCCTCTACAAATCTTCACCTTTGCCTCCACAAGATAGTGATCAGGCATCCTTCCAGCTACCCATCTCAGCACATTAACATCAAAAAGTCTCTTTTACATGCCTATCAATTAACACATAATCCAATAATGCCCTCTGGCCATTTCTCCTCCATAAATATACTTATGTATATCTTTCTTTTTAAACCAGGTATTCCTGTGTGGTGGGGTAGCGATAGGAATGGATGAAGGCAAGCAAGTATGAATATGTGCATGTGTATATATGTATATGTCTGTGTATGTGTATGTAAATGTTGATATGTATATGTATGTCTATGTGCATGTATGGGCCTTTATGTAAACATATGTGTATATGAAGGCAACTAGAGGGGTTGGAAGCGGGGGGGCCACAAATCCTCCCCTCCTTGTATTCTAACTTTCTAAAATGGGAAAACAGAAGAAGGAGTCATGTGGAGAGAGCTCATCCTCCTCGAAGGCTCAGTTTGGGGTGTCTAAATGTGTGTGGATGTAACCAAGATGTGAAAAAGGAGAGAGAGGTAGTATGTTTGAGGAAAGGAACCTGGATGTTTTGGCTCTCAGTGACACGAAGCTCAAGGGTAAAGGGGAAGAGTGGTTTGGGAATGTCTTGGGAGTAAAGTCAGGGGTTAGTGAGAGGACAAGAGCCTCGGAAGGAGTAGCACTACTCCTGAAACAGGAGTTGGGAGTATGTGATAGAATGTAAGAAAGTAAATTCTCGATTAATATGGGTAAAACTGAAAGCTGATGGAGAGAGATGGGTGATTATTGGTGCATATGCACCTGGGCATGAGAAGAAAGATCATGAGAGGCAAGTGTTTTGGGAGCAGCTGAATGAGTGTGGTAGTGGTTTTGATGCACAAGACCGGGTTATAGTGATGGGTGATTTGAATGCAAAGGTGAGTAATGTGGCAGTTGAGGGAATAATTGGTATACATGGGGTGTTCAGTGTTGTAAATGGAAATGGTGAAGAGCTTGTAGATTTATGTGCTGAAAAAGGACTGGTGATTGGGAATACCTGGTTTAAAAAGCGAGATATACATAAGTATACATATGTAAGTAGGAGAGATGGCCAGAGAGCGTTATTGGATTATGTGTTAATTGACAGGCGCGCGAAAGAGAGACTTTTGGATGTTAATGTGCTGAGAGGTGCAACTGGAGGGATGTCTGATCATTATCTTGTGGAGGTAAAGGTGAAGATTTGTATGGGTTTTCAGAAAAGAAGAGAGAATGTTGGGGTGAAGAGGGTGGTAGGAGTAAGTGAGCCCGGGAAGGAGACTTGTGTGAGGAAGTACCAGGAGAGACTGAGTACAGAATGGAAAAAGGTGAGAACAAAGGAGGTAAGGGGGGTGGGGAAGCAATGGGATGTATTTAGGGAATCAGTGATGGATTGCGCAAAAGATGCTTGTGGCATGAGAAGCTCAGGAGGTGGGTTGATTAGAAAGGGTAGTGAGTGGTGGGATGAAGAAGTAAGATTATTAGTGAAAGAGAAGAGAGAGGCATTTGGACGATTTTTGCAGGGAAAAAATGCAAATGAGTGGGAGATGTATAAAAGAAAGAGGCAGGAGGTCAAGAGAAAGGTGCAAGAGGTGAAAAAGAGGGCAAATGAGAGTTGGGGTGAGAGAGTATCATTAAATTTTAGGGAGAATAAAAAGATGTTCTGAAAGGAGGTAAATAAAGTGCGTAAGACAAGGGAGCAAATGAGAACTTCAGTGAAGGGGGCTAATGGGGAGGTGATTACAAGTGGTGGTGATGTGAGGAGATGGAGTGAGTATTTTGAAGTTTTGTTGAATATGTTTGATGGAGTGGCAGATATAGGGTTTTTTGGTCGAGGTGGTGTGCAAAGTGAGAGGGTTAGGGAAAATGATTTGGTAAACAGAGAAGAGGTAGTAAAAGCTTTGCGGAAGATGAAAGCTGGCAAGGCAGTAGGTTTGGATGGTATTGCAGTGGAATTTATTAAAAAAGGGGGTGACTGTATTGTTGACTGGTTGGTAAGGTTATTTAATGTATGTATGATTCATGGTGAGGTGCCTGAGGATTGGCGGAATGCTTGCATAGTGCCATTGTACAATGGCAAAGGGGATAAGAGTGAGTGCTCAAATTACAGAGACATAAGTTTGTTGAGTATTCCTGGTAAATTTTATGGGAGGGTATTGATTGAGAGGGTGAAGGCATGTACAGAGCATCAGACTGGGGAAGAGCAGTGTGGTTTGAGGAGTGGTAGAGGATGTGTGGATCAGGTGTTTGCTTTGAAGAATGTATGTGAGAAATACTTAGAAAAGCAAATGGATTTGTATGCAGCATTTATGGATCTGGAGAACGCATATGATAGAGTTGATAGAGATGCTCTGTGGAAGGTACTAAGAATATATGGTGTGGGAGGCAAGTTGTTAGAAGCAGTGAAAAGTTTTTATCAAGGATGTAAGGCATGTGTACGAGTAAGAAGAGAGGAAAGTGATTGGTTCTCAGTGAATGTAGGTTTGTGGCAGGGGTGTGTGATGTCTCCATGGTTGTTTAATTTGTTTATGGATGGGGTTGTTAGGGAGGTGAATGCAAGAGTTTTGGAAAGAGGGGCAAGTATGCAGTCTGTTGTGAATGAGAGAGCTTGGGAAGTGAGTCAGTTGTTGTTCGCTGATGATACAGCGCTGGTGGCTGATTCATGTGAGAAACTGCAGAAGCTGGTGACTGAGTTTTATAAAGTGTGTGAAAGAAGAAAGTTAAGAGTAAATGTGAATAAGAGCAAGGTTATTAGGTACAGTAGGGTTGAGGGTCAAGTCAATTGGGAGGTAAGTTTGAATGGAGAAAAACTGGAGGAAGTACAGTGTTTTAGATATCTGGGAGTGGATCTGGCAGCGGATGGAACTATGGAAGCGGAAGTAAATCATAGGGTGGGGGAGGGGGTGAAAATTCTGGGAGCCTTGAAGAATGTTTGGAAGTCGAGAACATTATCTCGGAAAGCATAAATGGGTATGTTTGAAGGAATAGTGGTTCCAACAATGTTGTATGGTTGCGAGGCGTGGGCTACGGATAGAGTTGTGCGCAGGAGGGTGGATGTGCTGGAAATGAGATGTTTGAGGACAATATGTGGTGTGAGGTGGTTTGATCAAGTAAGTAATGTAAGGGTAAGAGAGATGTGTGGAAATAAAAAGAGCGTGGTTGAGAGTGCAGAAGAGGGTGTTTTAAAATTGTTTGGGCACATGGAGAGAATGAGTGAGGAAAGATTGACCAAGAGGATATATGTGTCGGAGGTGGAGGGAACGAGGAGAAGTAGGAGACCAAATTGGAGATGGAAAGAAAGAGTGAAAAAGATTTTGAGTGATCTGGGCCTGAACATGCAGGAGGGTGAAAGGCGGGCAAGGAATAGAGTGAATTGGATCGATGTGGTATACCGGGGTTGACGTGCTGTCAATGGATTGAATAAGGGCATGTGAAATGTCTGGGGTAAACCATGGAAAGTTCTGTGGGGCCTGGATGTGGAAAGGGAGCTGTGGTTTCGGGCATTATTACATGACAGCTAGAGACTGAGTGTGAACGAATGGGGCCTTTGTTGTCTTTTCCTAGCGCTACCTCGCACACATGAGGGGGGAGGGGGATGTTAATCCATGTGTGGCGGGGTGGCGATGGGAATAAATAAAGGCAGACAGTATGAATTATGTACATGTGTATATATGTATATGTCTGTGTGTGTATATATATGTGCACATTGAGATGTATAGGTATGTATATTTGCGTGTGTGGACGTGTATGTATATACATGTGTATGGGGGTGGGTTGGGCCATTTCTTTCGTCTGTTTCCTTGCGCTACCTCGCAAATGCGGGAGACAGCGACAAAGCAAAATAAATAAATAAATATGTGTAAATGAGTGGATGGGCCATTCTTCGTTTGTTTCCTGGCACTATCTTGCTGATGCGGGAAACAGTGATTAAGTTTGTTTTTTCATACTATTCCCCATTTCCTGCATTAATGAGGTAGAGTTAAGAATAGAGCGCTGAGCCTTTGAGGGAATATCCTCACTTGGCCCCCTCCTCTGTTCCTTCATCAGGAAAACTAAAAAAGAGAGGGGAGGATTTCCAGCCCCCCACTCCCTTCCCTTTTAGTCACCTTCTATGACACGCAGGGAATACATGGGAAGTATTCTTTCTCCCCTATCCCCTGGGATATTAAGTATTAAGTGATTAAATATAATAAGTAAAAATTATATACACAAAATTGGTGCAATGAGTGCACACTTTAATATGAACTTTCTTTTGTACTTGTTTTGTTGTTTCCCACATTAGCAAGGAACAATTATCATTCACTCACATGCATTCCCTAGGAGTTTTGTATAATGCACTGTAACTACAGCACCCTATCCACAACCAAGCCCTCTGGATCATCCGTACGTTCTTCTAGCTATCTTACATGCCCTGGATCATTCCACAGACAGCACATCACCACATGCATACCACATAACTACAATTCACTTGTCCCATGTATGCCTTTCCCTCTTCTGCCCCAAGCAATCAAAATCTTTTTCACACCATCCTTCCATATCCAATTTGGTCTTCCTTTTTCCTTGTCTCCTCCATTTCTGATTCATATATCTTCATTGTCAAAGTTGCCTCACTCATTCTGTATGTCTAAACCATTTCAATACACACTTTTCAGCTCTATCAACCATACATATTCTACTTATCATCCAATTATTACTAACACGATCAGCCCTCTTGACACTGCATACTGTCCTCAAACATTTAATTTTCAACATATCCACCCTTCTTCATACAGTCTCAACTATACCCCATGCCTCACAACCATATAACATCACTGGAGTACTATACTTTCAAACATACCCATTTTTGCCTTCCCGATAGCAACATCTCTTTCCACACATTCCTCAATGCTCCCAAAACTCCACCTTTTCATTCACCCTATAACTTATCTCCATTTCACTGGTTCCATATGCTGCCATGTCCACTCACAGGTATCTAGAACACCCCTCTTCCTCGAAGTTTTCTCCATTAACATTCACACCCCAACTAACCTGTCTTTCTACACTACTGAACCTAATAACCTTGCTTTTATCTACATTTACTATCAGCATCCTCCTTTCATTTACTCATCCAAACACAAACACCACTTCTGCAGTTTCTCATTCAAATCTGCCACCAATATGCCTTGTCATCAGCAAACACCAACTTACTCCCTTCCCAGGCCCCTTCACTCCCTACAGCCTACATACGTACCCTTCTCTTCAAGATCCTTGCATTTATCTCCCTCAGCACCCAATCCATTAACAAATCAACCAGTCGTGGTGACATCATGCACTATTACAGACCTAACTTCATCTGGGACCACTCACTCTCTTCTCTACCTATTCGCAAATATGCCTTAATCTCTTGAAAAAAAAGTCAATGCTTCTAAAAGCTATCCTTCCACTCCAAATATTTGTAACACCATCCAAAAAGTGTCCAGATCCATTTCAATTTTCATACTTGTTCATCTTCCCTTGATAGCAAGGTAGCACCAGGAAAAGTCAAAAAGGCCTCATTCATTCACACCCATTCTCTAACTGAAAAGGCCTCATTCATTCACATCCATTCTCTAGCTGCCAGGGGTAATGCACTGAAATTACAGCACTCTATCTAAAAACAGGCACCACACCTTTCCATGGTATGCCCTGGCTGTATCACATACTCTCATCCAATCCACTGATAACATGTCACTAGTGCATACCACACTGGTCCAATTTACTCTATCCTATGCACGCTTTTCACTCCCTTACACATTCAGGCCCTGAGCACCCAAAATCTTTTTCGCTCCATACTTCCATCTCCACTTTGGTCACTCTTTTCTCCTTTTCCCTCCACTTCTAACACATATCTTTTCTAAGTCAACCTCTCTTTACTTATTCTCTCCATATGCCTAAACCATTTTAGCACACCCTTCTTCTGCTCTCTTAACCACACTCTTCTTCCAAGCTTACCTCTCCCTTTTATTACTTACTCGATCAAACCACCTCATAACACATCCTGTCATCAAAAATTTCATTTTCAACACACATATCCTTCTCACATTCTTATCTACAGCCCAAGCCTTACATCCACTAACAATGTTGGAACTACTATACCTTCACACATACCCATTTTTGCCCTCCTAGATAACAACCTCTTTCCACACATTCCTCAATCCTCCCAGAACCTTCAACCCCTCATCCACCCCATGACTCACTTTAACTTCCATTGTTCTATTTGGTGTTATTTGTACTCTTAGGTATCCAAAACATTTCATTACTCCAAAAATTTTCCACTGTTTCAAACTCACATCCCTAACTAACATGTCCCTATATCCTACTAAGCCTTATAATGTTGCTTTTGCTTACAATTACTATCACCTTCCACAACTCAATAAATGCAACATATAAATCTCAGTTTCTTTAAGCATTTCTCACTCACATTCTTCAAAGCAAACACCTTCTCTACAAATCCTCTACCACTTCTTAAGCCACATTGTTCCTCCCTAGTCTGATGCTATGTGCATGACACCACCATCTCAATCACCAGTCTTCAATGTAAATTACCAGTACACTCAACAAACTTATACCTCTGTATTTCAAACACCCACCCTTGTTCCCCTTGTCTTTACACTGTACAATGGAACTATACATACATTAAGCCAATCTTCAGGCATATCATCATGATACATACATGCAATGAAAATCTGAATTAACCAATCAACAAACTTTCAAAGAACTCACTCCATCTCTTCACCTCATCACTGCCAGTTACCACTTTCCTATTTGCCCCTTTACTGAAGTCCCCATTTTGTTTTCTTGTCTTTCTCATGCAATTAACCTCCTTCCAAACATTTTCTTATTCTCCCTAAAGTTTGTTGATACTCACCCCCAAACTCTCATTTGCTCTCTTTCCTAGCCCCTGTACCTTCCTACTGCCCACCTGCTGCTTTCACTTGTACATTCCCCACTTGCACTCGTTTCCTGTAAATGACATTTAGAAACCTCTCTTTTCCCTTTCATGAGTAACTTTGTCATCCCAACACTCACATCCCTCCCTAATACCACACACTTATCTTGCATATGCCAGTACTGCTTACCTAAACACCTCCCATTCCTTATACACTCACCTAACTTCATTTACTCTCGCCATTTGTCATTCTATACTCAATCTTTCCTGATATCCCTTCACACAAGTCTCTTTTCCAAGATCACTTATTTTCACCACTCTCTTCTTGCCCACATCATTCCCTATTTTCCAAAAGACTAAATGAAGCATCAACTTCACCTCCATCAGATAATGATCTGACATCCTGCCAACTGCCCCTTTCAGCACATTCACACCCAAGTCTCTCTTTTGCATGCCTATCAGTTAGTACAGCCCCTCTCAGACATTCACACCCAAGAGTCTCTCTTTTGCATGCCTATCAGTTAGTACAAAGACCAATACTGCCCACTTACTATCTTTCCAACTCTGCATATTTATGTATGTCCCTCTCTTTACACCAGGCATTCCCAGTGACCAGTGCTTTTTCAACAAACAACTCCAGAAGATGTTTGCCATTTCCATTCACCTCAGTGAATATCCCATGATCCCCATTTATATAATCACCTGTTATATTACCCACTTTGGCATTCAATTCATCCACCACTAATACCTAATCTCTAGCAGCAAAACTGTTCACACACTCACTCAGCTGCTTCCATAACACAATCTTCTCTCCATCATCCTCTTCATCATCTTTCCCATGGTTAGGTGCATATGTACTAACTCCTGACTTGACCTGTACAACATTCCTAAACCATTCTTCCCCCTGATCCTTGAGATTTGTTCCACTCTGAGTGAGAACATCCAGATTAATTCCTGTAAACATATGCACTACCTATCTCTCCCTTCTTCTCATCTTGGTTACATCTGTTTCACTCTGAGTAAGAACATCCACGTTAATTTCTTCAAATATATGTACTATCTGTCTCTCCCTTATTCTCATCTTGGTCACATTTAAACACAATCAGACAACCTAGCCTGAACCTCTGAAGAGGATGAGCATTCCTCATTTGGCTCCTCCTTCAGTTCCATTTCTAAGAAATGGAAATACTAGAAGGGTAGAATTCCAACCCCCGACTCCTATCTCTTGTAGTCGTCTTCCGCAAGTGGGAATAGGTGGTAAGCAGTCTCCCTCCCCTACTCACAGGGATTATTATTATTATTATTGTCAATACTGTTATCATTATTATCATTTTTCATACTTGTTAACTGTTTCCCATGTTAGGGCTAGGATCACACAAAGAAAGATGCTTCATATGCTTTGGTTCAGTCCACTGACTGCACGTCATTATTCATACACCACACTGCTCCAATTCACTCTATCCCATGCATGCCTTTCATCCTTCTGCATGTTCTGGCCCAAACCCTCAAAATATTTTTCACTCCATCTTCCCATCTTCGATTTGGTCTCTCCCTTCTCCTTGTCCCTTCCACTTCCAGCATTTATCCTCTTTGCCAATCTCTCCTCTCCTCACCCATTCTTTCCATAAGTCCAAAACATTTCAGCACACCCTTTTCAGCTCTTTCCATGCTCTTCTCATTACCGCATCTCTCTTACCCTTTTATTACTTAATCAAACCTACATCTTATCTTCACAGATAACAGCATGGAACTTCGTCCTATCTTCACACATAAGAGCATGGACACTGAAAACAATATCTGTGATACACCAGTTGGAAGAAGTGATCGAGTAATGCTTAAGCTTGAATATGTGGTAAAAGATGACATTAAAAGAGCACAGGTGGGACAGGACATAAAGAAGGGATGAAATCACAGACACTACACAAACCTCAACAATTTCTACAATAACATAGATTGGGGAATGAAGTTTGGTATGCAGGAACCAGGGCTTTGTGGTGAGAGGTTCTGTTAAATTTACAAAGAAGGAACAGAGGTTTAAATAAAGCTTCAAATAAAGAGGAAACAGTATGAAAGAGGAAGGGATGATTCAATTAAAAATATCACAGAACAAAGGAACTTCAAGATTTGCAATAACTAAGATACTGATGGCAATCCAGTCAGCCAGCATTTGTAGGGTATACGAGAGCAAGGAATGAGTACACCAGGATAAGGAAGGAGGAACAAAGAAACTCTGAAAAGAATATCATTGACAAGTCAGGTGAAAATCTAAAACTTTGCTAAAAATTTGGTCGGAATCATTCGTCAGTTAAAGTGCAACTAAGCTGGTTAAGGGATTTTGAAGGTAAAACTATGTGGAGGATGACATAAGGATCTATGATGAGCTGAATAACAAGTTCAAATGTGTTTTCATACTGGAAAATACTATAGCCCTCCAAACACTGAGAAAGAATGGGGAGAAGGTTTTTGGAATCAATGAGGTGTTTCTAAAAGAAATTAACAAAATACTAAAAAGATCTGACTGATACAAGATCCAAGGTCCTGATGAAATTTCATTATATATGCTAAAGCTGTCTCCTGATATACTACATAAACCATCTGATTCACTGTTCAAGATTTCATTGGAGAGAGGCAAAGTTCCAAGAAAATGGAAAATCGCAAACATTATACCTATATAAATGAAATGGAGATCAGAAACAGGCATTAAACTGAAAACTGGTCTCGCTAACAAGTGTGGTGTGTAAGGTTCTGGAAAAGATTAGAAAGCAAGTGCATGATTTTCCACAGATAAGAAATTTTCTAAGAAATTTTCTAAGAGAGAGACAGCATGGTAACTAATCTCTAAGACAACAGCCGCCCAGGGGGGTACTACCATCCTGACTGTGGAGCATTAAAGTGGTGCTTGGAACCATCTTATACTCTCCATATCAGGAGTGCTGGTCTTACTTTCTGTCTCATCAAAATGGGACTACTGGGATAGTCCTAACACCTTCTTACAAGCACCATACACCAATTTAAACCTTGCTTATTATTATCACATTTTTCACGTAAGTACTCTTGCCAATTCCTGTCCACTCAAACATTTATAAGCATCATCATGACAGAGGCTGTCAAATCTATGTACCCCCTAGTCCACAGCATCATGAGGTACTAAGAACCTCCCAGTTTCTGCCTAACTCTACTGCCTATGATAGGGAGGGCTCTGGCAGTAGTAGCACTGACCCCTCACATGACCTTTCCCTCTCAGTTAGATCTTCCTCTTTTTCTACTCACTATACCAACATTCCTGGTCTCTCTAGTACCTCTCCTAATATCTTACAGCTTTCTGAGACACAGTTGTCTAATGATGTTCTCACTAGTCCCTTTCTCATATCTAACTATAACCTTCACTCACAATTCTGGTTCAAAGGCAGTGTTTGTGCTTATTCCAACATCAACATACCCATTGCATGCCTGAAGGACCTTGAGTCCCCAAACTTTGATGTTATGTGGTGCATGGTCTGTCTCCCTACTACTACATCTTTCCTACATTCTGCTTATTGCTCTTCTAATTCTACAAATTTTATACCCTTCTTCAACTATAAAAACTCCTGCCAAGAGACTGACATTCTCTCAATCGCAACATTCACCATACGGAATGGTTGCATTCCTCCCTTATAAATGGTGGAAGGATTGAAGCCTTCACATTCTCCATTCTCAATGATTTAGAGCAAATTATCTCCTACCCTACCTATATTCCTGATCACTGAGACCACTCTCTTATATTCTGGATTTCTTTTTCACTTCTTGTCGATCCAGCTGTAAATACAAAATCTCACCTCCAATTGGTTCATCTGATCACACTCTCATAAATGTACCTATTCTAACAGCACATTCCAGCAGCCCCTTCTAAGCATAAATATTGGTACCTCAACAAAGCTGACTGGAATAACTTACATAACTTCTTTTCTGACTTTCCTTAGGTAAATTACTGTCTCTTACGTGGTGATGTTTCTGTTTCTGCCAAACGCATATCAGATATCATTCTTGTGGGAATGGAAGTATTTATCCCCTCTTCTTCCAAAACAACCTCTTCATCCAATCCATGGTTCAATTGTTAATGTTCTGAGGCCATTCAGGCAATGAATCAATCACGGCGACCCCAGTATACCACATCGTTCCAATTCACTCTATTCCTAGCATGCCTTTCACCCTCCTGCATGTTCAGGCCCCGATCACTCAAAATCTTTTCCACTCCATCTTTCCATCTCTAATTTGGTCTCCCACTTCTCCTCGTTCCCTCCACCTCCAACACATATATCCTCTTGGTCAATCTTTCCTCACTTATTCTCTTATGTGCCCAAACCATTTCAAAACACCCTCTTCTGCTCTCTCAACCACGCTCTTTTAATTTCCACACATCTCTCTTACCCTTACATTACTTACTCGATCAAACCACCTCACACGACATATTGTCCTCAAACATCTCATTTCCAGCACATCCACCCTCCTGCGCACAACTCTATCCATAGCCCACACCTCGCAACCATACAACATTGTTGGAACCACTATTCCTTCAAACATACCCATTTTTGCTTTCCGAGATAATGTTCTCGACTTCCAAACATTCTTCAAGGCTCCCAGGATTTTCGCCCCCTCCCCCACCCTATGATTTACTTCCGCTTCCATGGTTCCATCTGCTGCCAGATCCACTCCCAGATATCTAAAACACTTTACTTCCTCCAGTTTTTCTCCATTCAAACTTACCTCCCAATTGACTTGACCCTCAACCCTACTGTACCTAATAACCTTGCTCTTATTCACATTTACTCTTAACTTTCTTCTTTCACACACTTTATCAAACTCAGTCACCAGCTTCTGCAGTTTCTCACATGAATCAGCCACCAGCGCTGTATCATCAGCGAACAACAACTGACTCACTTCCCAAGCTCTCTCATCCACAACAGACTGCATACTTGCCCCTCTTTCCAAAACTCTTGCATTCACCTTCCTAACAACCCCATCCATAAACAAATTAAACAACCATGGAGACATCACGCACCCCTGCCGCAAACCAACATTCACTGAAAACCAATCACTTTCCTCTCTTCCTGCACGTACACATGCCTTACACCCTCGATAAAAACTTTTCACTGCGTCTCAAGTAATATTATTATATTACTTTATCATGAAACCCCAAAGGTCTTTTCATGGGGCTCTTGGAGCTTCAAAGCTGAGCTGCAGTCAATAGCTGGGATATAGTGGACTCTTCTGGAGTGCAAAGTTCCTCAAAAAAGTAGTTATTTTCATCCAATGTTGGTGATACAAACTTGCCAAAGATGACTTTCAATCACAGTATAAGGTCATGCATCACAGTCCAATAACACTATTACTGTTATTTGTTGTCATTAAACATTATCAGTAATATCATCATATCAAAATATTATGACTTTAATATTTATTATTTACCAAGAGAGTTAGTCTTCCTACTGGAACCACAGAGTTCATGTCAGAGCAGTGTAGGAGACCCAGCAGCTATCTAGTCAGTAATTTATCAAGAGGATAACTGTGTTCTTGTATGTGATCAGGCTGAAAATGAAACAAGAGTTATTGCCCTGCTGAAGTGCGACTAAGCTTTCATTCTGACAGAGCTTAGTATCAACACAGAGTGGACTTGATGTTCACATCAACTCCAAGAAACACTTACTTTAACCAAAATCCACACCCCAAACAGAAAACATAGTGTAAGTGTTCTGTACAGTATAGCATAGTTGCATCAAACAGTTGGATAATACAGTATAGCTGGAAGAGGGTATAGAAATCATATATCTAAAATGCGGCAGCAGGCTCGGGAGAAAGCTTCATTAAATAACATGGACATTATTTTTCATGATTTTGTGTTACTATGCAAACTTTTCATGTAATAAGTGCAGCATTCTTTTTTTTATCAAGAATACTTTTTCCATACAAAGTACATGGAACTTATGTGTCAGATAATGATTAATTCTATCTGAAGGACATACTGTAATTAAAGTCAAATGAAGTAAAAGTTAAGGAAAACATTCTGATGATTCATTTACATCTGAAAAAGCTTATGAAAAAGAATTTTCTACCATAGTGCTCATTCTGCCATATGGGGAGTTAGGTAGCAAATAAGACACAAGCTGCTAATCAGGAGTTAATTCTCAATGGTTCGACAATTGTCCTCCTAAAGAAGACAACAGTCAAAATATAGAACATATTCCTGATTTGATTGCTACCTTTCTACACATGGGACTACACATGGAACATCCATCAATTTCCACCTGGGTATGGAACTGGAGACCATAAAAAATAAGCCATGACTTATACAAATAAAGGAAAGTTAACCTGCAGAGTTAACTGGCAGTTTTCTACATATGCATTAGCTAAGCTCTAGGTCCCTTGCTGTTTCACAGTCACCTGTCTGAGAAAGAAAGATATCTAAATATGAAGGAGAGAATGAATCATAAATAAATTCCACTGCTCTTGGATGAAGAAATACAAGCTTGACAAAATGCCACAAGATCCTGGTGAAATGATAGTGACTTACCTGCATGTGCATTAAATGTGAGTATATAACAGAAAAACAGCTTAAAAGCGATGAAGATGAATGTCTCAAGACATGCATATGGAGTTAAGAGAAAGACTGACAGAAAAGAGAAGCTACTGAGAGAATTCTTCATGACTGCGGTGTCACATAAGTGTAATACTGAAATACTGAGGTATGAGCCAGAGAGAATGGAAATGAACATATGTTTTCAAGAGAAGAGTATGATGCAGACCTAAATCTAATACATAGGATTTTTGAGGAGTTGTAGTTGTGTGAAATATGCTGATATCTAGGTGTAGTGAGAGGTGCAATAATCACTGTGTATCAAACTGTACAGTAAGAGTAGGGAGTTGTAAACTTGAGAGGGCTCACCTTTTAACCTTTTCTATCACATAACTTTTCACAAATCTGGAGACTGTTTGCATTTGCAATTTCATCACTTAATCTTTTTTCACTCATCAACTACTCATGGTATTATGACAGTAATTCATTGCATCCTTCCTAACAAATTTCTTCCTTATCTATTTTTACTGCCACTGTTTGCTCTATCTTTCCATCTTGAATGTTAACTAATTTTGTATCTTGAAGTCTGTAATCAAATTTATCCATACTCTTCATCCTCTTGTCTGCTGAAGGGAAAATTTATGGCCTTTAAAAGCTATCAGTAACTCAGCTCTCCTATACCAAATAAAATCTTGGCTGTCTTCTTCTGGGCCTTCTTTATTGTTTCTTTGTCCTTTGACTGCAGTGACCAAACATGAGAAGCATAATCTAATTTTGGTCCAACGTCAATTGTTAGGGGACAACATACTTTCAATAGTGCAAACCAGTTCTTGTAAAGTGGTCAGGGGAAGTTACAGAAAGGTCTGTGGGATCTGACTGTGGATAGGGGGCTCTGGTTCTGGTGCATTAAACATGACAGCTAGAGAGTGGATGTGAGCAAATGATATTTCTTTGTCTGCTCCTGGTGCTAACTCATCAATTTGGGAAATAATGAACATGTATGAAAACAAGAAAAAAAGACATGAAATTCGTATAGGTTCCTGAACATTTTATCCATGTACTTTTAAGCAATGTTACTATTTGCTAGTACTGTAGAAATATTCTCTACTATTCTCCTGAAGTGGTGTTAGGGCAATGAGATAGGAACAATGTCAATCTCCTAGTCACTCTCATAGTACAGATTCTTACAGCTTATTTCAAGCTATATCATATTCTTACTGGGACCTTTCTTGACTATGTTCTGTCGTTAACGAAATTGCATCCACTTGGGTAAAACCAATTCTGGAACTTGTCTACCTCCTTCCGTAAGTTAATGCAATCTTTGTCATTGGTTACTTCCCTTTTGATTTTAATATCATTTGCAAACATATTCAAGTACAAGTCCAGCTCTGGCAAATTCTATATACAGATCATCAAGATCACTGGTCCCAAAACTGAGCTCTGCAGCATACCACTGGTAACCTCAACCCATTTTAAGAGGAGCCCCTCTGACATGAATCCTTTGATTACTTTCATTAACGTTGTTTTCTATCCATCAAAGGTGTTTCTCCTTTATCTCTCCTAGAAAACCTGGCTTTATTACCACCTACCAACCTTTTGTGTGGCACCAAGGAAACACAATACACCTACCCACCTCTTTTATCTAAAATGAGCTCACTGTCTCAGAGAAATCTAAAAGCTTTCTTACAAGACCTCCCTTCCCTGTACATGTGTTGTCTCCTGCTTAGGTAGTCTCTCACTTGCAAGTAATCTGCCATCTAGTTTCTCACTATTTTTCCAGTGTTTTACAGACAGCTCTCATCAGATACAAGTCTACTTTAACACAATTTTCTGATATCCTTTATCAAAGACTGGCACAACTTTTTCATCCAATTTTCTGAACAATAATTCATGCAGCCTATCGAAAGCTTTTGCACACTCCTACAGTATATATGATGATAAATCATCAGATCCACTTATATAGGTCAACACCACTTAGTAATCTGCTTATGTGTTTTGTAACAATCTAAGTATTTTTCTAGCCCTTTTTCCTATCGAAGCTCAATGGTGTTGGAGAAATAGCATTCTCCACTTTGAATACCATCTTAAATTTATCATTCAGTTACTTGTATATTCCCTCATCTTCTTCCATGGCTCTTCCCTTTCTGTCCAACAGTCAAATGAGCCACTCTTTAACCTTTAATTTACCCCTTGTGTGTTTTCAGAAAAGTTTTGGATTATCTTCTGCCCTGTTCACAATATATTTTTCAAGGTTTCTCTGCTTCTCTTTCTTTATCATGCCTATAGCCATACCATGGTGGAAAAATATCATCTCACACCATCAAAGATATCAAACAACTCTGAGTCTTGTAAATACTTAGCTGTATAAGCTGTTGGCATATGCAGAGAGTGCCATGTGTAAAATCTTTTTATAAGTGCTAACCATAGGAATTCTTCCTTCCTAATCTAATTGTATCTTATCATTTATTATTTATTTTGCTTTGTCGCTGTCTCCCGCGTTAGTGAGGTAGCGCAAGGAAACAGACGAAAGAATGGCCCAACCCACCCACATACACACGCAAATATACATACCTATACATCTCAACATATACATATATATACACACACAGACATATACATATATACACATGTACATAATTCATGCTGTCTGCCTTTATTCATTCCCATACGCCACCCTGCCACACATGAAATGACAACCCCCTCCCCCCTCATGTGCACGAGGTAGCGATAGGAAGACAACAAAGGCCACATTCGTTCACACTCAGTCTCTAGCTGTCATGTAATAATGCACCAAAACCACAGCTCCCTTCCCACATCCAGGCCCAACAGAACTTTCCATGGTTTACCACAGATGTTTCACATGCCCTGGTTCAATCCATTGACAGCACGTCAACCCTGGTATACCACATCGTTCCAATTCACTCTATTCCTTGCACGCCTTTCACCCTCCTGCAAGTTCAGGCCCTGATCACTCAAAATCTTTTTCGCTCCATCTTTCCACCTCCAATTTGGTCTCCCACTTCTCCTCATTCTCTCCACCTCTGACACATATATCCTCTTAGTATACCACATCGTTCCAATTCACTCTATTCCTTGCACGCCTTTCACCCTCCTGCATGTTCAGGCCCCAATCACTTAAAATCTTTTTCACTCCATCTTTCCACCTCCAATTTGGTCTCCCACTTCTCGTTCCCTCCACCTCTGACACATATATCCTCTTGGTCAATCTTTCCTCACTCATTCTCTCCATGTGACCAAACCATTTCAAAACACCCTCTTCTGCTCTCTCAACCACATTCTCTTTATTATCACACATCTCCCTTACCCTTACATTACTTACTCGATCAAAACACTTCATACCACATATTGTCCTCAAACATCTCATTTCCAGCACATCCACCCTCCTCCGCACAACTCTATCCATAGCCCACACCTCGCAACCATACAACATTGTTGGAACCACTATTCCTTCATACATACCCATTTTTGCTTTCCAATGTTCTCGACTTCCACACATTCTTCAACGCTCCCAGAAATTTCGCCCCCTCCCCCACCGTATGATTCACTGCTGCTTCCATCCGCTGCCAAATCCACTCCCAGATATCTAAACACTTCACTTCCTCCAGTTTTTCTCCATTCAAACTTACCTCCCAATTGACTTGACCCTCAATCCTACTGTACCTAATAACCTTGCTCTTATTCACATTTACTCTCAACTTTCTTCTTTCACACACTTTACTAAACTCAGTCACCAGCTTCTGCAGTTTCACCCATGAATTAGCCACCAGCGCTGTATCATCAGCGAACAACAACTGACACTTCCCAAGCTCTCTCATCCACAACAGACTGCATACTTGCCCCTCTTTCCAAAACCCTGGCATTCACCTCCCTAACAACCCCATCCATAAACAATTTAAACAACCATGGAGACATCACACACCCCTGCCACAAACCTACATTAACTGAGAACCAATCACTTTCCTCTCTTCCTACACGTACACATGCCTTACATCCTTGATAAAAACTTTTCACTGCTTCTAACAACTTGCCTCCCACACCATATATTCTTAATACCTTCCACAGAGCATCTCTATCAACTCTACCATATGCCTTCTCCAGATCCATAAATGCTACATACAAATCCATTTGCATTTCTAAGTATTTCCTACATACATTCTTCAAAGCAAACACCTGATCCACACATCCTCTACCACTTTCCTATTTGCCCCTTTACTGAAGTCCCCATTTTGTTTTCTTGTCTTTCTCATGCAATTAACCTCCTTCCAAACATTTTCTTATTCTCCCTAAAGTTTGTTGATACTCACCCCCAAACTCTCATTTGCTCTCTTTCCTAGCCCCTGTACCTTCCTACTGCCCACCTGCTGCTTTCACTTGTACATTCCCCACTTGCACTCGTTTCCTGTAAATGACATTTAGAAACCTCTCTTTTCCCTTTCATGAGTAACTTTGTCATCCCAACACTCACATCCCTCCCTAATACCACACACTTATCTTGCATATGCCAGTACTGCTTACCTAAACACCTCCCATTCCTTATACACTCACCTAACTTCATTTACTCTCGCCATTTGTCATTCTATACTCAATCTTTCCTGATATCCCTTCACACAAGTCTCTTTTCCAAGATCACTTATTTTCACCACTCTCTTCTTGCCCACATCATTCCCTATTTTCCAAAAGACTAAATGAAGCATCAACTTCACCTCCATCAGATAATGATCTGACATCCTGCCAACTGCCCCTTTCAGCACATTCACACCCAAGAGTCTCTCTTTTGCATGCCTATCAGTTAGTACAGCCCCTCTCAGACATTCACACCCAAGAGTCTCTCTTTTGCATGCCTATCAGTTAGTACAAAGACCAATACTGCCCACTTACTATCTTTCCAACTCTGCATATTTATGTATGTCCCTCTCTTTACACCAGGCATTCCCAGTGACCAGTGCTTTTTCAACAAACAACTCCAGAAGATGTTTGCCATTTCCATTCACCTCAGTGAATATCCCATGATCCCCATTTATATAATCACCTGTTATATTACCCACTTTGGCATTCAATTCATCCACCACTAATACCTAATCTCTAGCAGCAAAACTGTTCACACACTCACTCAGCTGCTTCCATAACACAATCTTCTCTCCATCATCCTCTTCATCATCTTTCCCATGGTTAGGTGCATATGTACTAACTCCTGACTTGACCTGTACAACATTCCTAAACCATTCTTCCCCCTGATCCTTGAGATTTGTTCCACTCTGAGTGAGAACATCCAGATTAATTCCTGTAAACATATGCACTACCTATCTCTCCCTTCTTCTCATCTTGGTTACATCTGTTTCACTCTGAGTAAGAACATCCACGTTAATTTCTTCAAATATATGTACTATCTGTCTCTCCCTTATTCTCATCTTGGTCACATTTAAACACAATCAGACAACCTAGCCTGAACCTCTGAAGAGGATGAGCATTCCTCATTTGGCTCCTCCTTCAGTTCCATTTCTAAGAAATGGAAATACTAGAAGGGTAGAATTCCAACCCCCGACTCCTATCTCTTGTAGTCGTCTTCCGCAAGTGGGAATAGGTGGTAAGCAGTCTCCCTCCCCTACTCACAGGGATTATTATTATTATTATTGTCAATACTGTTATCATTATTATCATTTTTCATACTTGTTAACTGTTTCCCATGTTAGGGCTAGGATCACACAAAGAAAGATGCTTCATATGCTTTGGTTCAGTCCACTGACTGCACGTCATTATTCATACACCACACTGCTCCAATTCACTCTATCCCATGCATGCCTTTCATCCTTCTGCATGTTCTGGCCCAAACCCTCAAAATATTTTTCACTCCATCTTCCCATCTTCGATTTGGTCTCTCCCTTCTCCTTGTCCCTTCCACTTCCAGCATTTATCCTCTTTGCCAATCTCTCCTCTCCTCACCCATTCTTTCCATAAGTCCAAAACATTTCAGCACACCCTTTTCAGCTCTTTCCATGCTCTTCTCATTACCGCATCTCTCTTACCCTTTTATTACTTAATCAAACCTACATCTTATCTTCACAGATAACAGCATGGAACTTCGTCCTATCTTCACACATAAGAGCATGGACACTGAAAACAATATCTGTGATACACCAGTTGGAAGAAGTGATCGAGTAATGCTTAAGCTTGAATATGTGGTAAAAGATGACATTAAAAGAGCACAGGTGGGACAGGACATAAAGAAGGGATGAAATCACAGACACTACACAAACCTCAACAATTTCTACAATAACATAGATTGGGGAATGAAGTTTGGTATGCAGGAACCAGGGCTTTGTGGTGAGAGGTTCTGTTAAATTTACAAAGAAGGAACAGAGGTTTAAATAAAGCTTCAAATAAAGAGGAAACAGTATGAAAGAGGAAGGGATGATTCAATTAAAAATATCACAGAACAAAGGAACTTCAAGATTTGCAATAACTAAGATACTGATGGCAATCCAGTCAGCCAGCATTTGTAGGGTATACGAGAGCAAGGAATGAGTACACCAGGATAAGGAAGGAGGAACAAAGAAACTCTGAAAAGAATATCATTGACAAGTCAGGTGAAAATCTAAAACTTTGCTAAAAATTTGGTCGGAATCATTCGTCAGTTAAAGTGCAACTAAGCTGGTTAAGGGATTTTGAAGGTAAAACTATGTGGAGGATGACATAAGGATCTATGATGAGCTGAATAACAAGTTCAAATGTGTTTTCATACTGGAAAATACTATAGCCCTCCAAACACTGAGAAAGAATGGGGAGAAGGTTTTTGGAATCAATGAGGTGTTTCTAAAAGAAATTAACAAAATACTAAAAAGATCTGACTGATACAAGATCCAAGGTCCTGATGAAATTTCATTATATATGCTAAAGCTGTCTCCTGATATACTACATAAACCATCTGATTCACTGTTCAAGATTTCATTGGAGAGAGGCAAAGTTCCAAGAAAATGGAAAATCGCAAACATTATACCTATATAAATGAAATGGAGATCAGAAACAGGCATTAAACTGAAAACTGGTCTCGCTAACAAGTGTGGTGTGTAAGGTTCTGGAAAAGATTAGAAAGCAAGTGCATGATTTTCCACAGATAAGAAATTTTCTAAGAAATTTTCTAAGAGAGAGACAGCATGGTAACTAATCTCTAAGACAACAGCCGCCCAGGGGGGTACTACCATCCTGACTGTGGAGCATTAAAGTGGTGCTTGGAACCATCTTATACTCTCCATATCAGGAGTGCTGGTCTTACTTTCTGTCTCATCAAAATGGGACTACTGGGATAGTCCTAACACCTTCTTACAAGCACCATACACCAATTCAAACCTTGCTTATTATTATCACATTTTTCACGTAAGTACTCTTGCCAATTCCTGTCCACTCAAACATTTATAAGCATCATCATGACAGAGGCTGTCAAATCTATGTACCCCCTAGTCCACAGCATCATGAGGTACTAAGAACCTCCCAGTTTCTGCCTAACTCTACTGCCTATGATAGGGAGGGCTCTGGCAGTAGTAGCACTGACCCCTCACATGACCTTTCCCTCTCAGTTAGATCTTCCTCTTTTTCTACTCACTATACCAACATTCCTGGTCTCTCTAGTACCTCTCCTAATATCTTACAGCTTTCTGAGACACAGTTGTCTAATGATGTTCTCACTAGTCCCTTTCTCAAATCTAACTATAACCTTCACTCACAATTCTGGTTCAAAGGCAGTGTTTGTGCTTATTCCAACATCAACATACCCATTGCATGCCTGAAGGACCTTGAGTCCCCAAACTTTGATGTTATGTGGTGCATGGTCTGTCTCCCTACTACTACATCTTTCCTACATTCTGCTTATTGCTCTTCTAATTCTACAAATTTTATACCCTTCTTCAACTATAAAAACTCCTGCCAAGAGACTGACATTCTCTCAATCGCAACATTCACCATACGGAATGGTTGCATTCCTCCCTTATAAATGGTGGAAGGATTGAAGCCTTCACATTCTCCATTCTCAATGATTTAGAGCAAATTATCTCCTACCCTACCTATATTCCTGATCACTGAGACCACTCTCTTATATTCTGGATTTCTTTTTCACTTCTTGTCGATCCAGCTGTAAATACAAAATCTCACCTCCAATTGGTTCATCTGATCACACTCTCATAAATGTACCTATTCTAACAGCACATTCCAGCAGCCCCTTCTAAGCATAAATATTGGTACCTCAACAAAGCTGACTGGAATAACTTACATAACTTCTTTTCTGACTTTCCTTAGGTAAATTACTGTCTCTTACGTGGTGATGTTTCTGTTTCTGCCAAACGCATATCAGATATCATTCTTGTGGGAATGGAAGTATTTATCCCCTCTTCTTCCAAAACAACCTCTTCATCCAATCCATGGTTCAATTGTTAATGTTCTGAGGCCATTCAGGCAATGAATCAGTCACGGCGACCCCAGTATACCACATCGTTCCAATTCACTCTATTCCTAGCATGCCTTTCACCCTCCTGCATGTTCAGGCCCCGATCACTCAAAATCTTTTCCACTCCATCTTTCCATCTCTAATTTGGTCTCCCACTTCTCCTCGTTCCCTCCACCTCCAACACATATATCCTCTTGGTCAATCTTTCCTCACTCATTCTCTTATGTGCCCAAACCATTTCAAAACACCCTCTTCTGCTCTCTCAACCACGCTCTTTTAATTTCCACACATCTCTCTTACCCTTACATTACTTACTCGATCAAACCACCTCACACCACATATTGTCCTCAAACATCTCATTTCCAGCACGTCCACCCTCCTGCGCACAACTCTATCCATAGCCCACACCTCGCAACCATACAACATTGTTGGAACCACTATTCCTTCAAACATACCCATTTTTGCTTTCTGAGATAATGTTCTCGACTTCCAAACATTCTTCAAGGCTCCCAGGATTTTCGCCCCCTCCCCCACCCTATGATTTACTTCCGCTTCCATGGTTCCATCTGCTGCCAGATCCACTCCCAGATATCTAAAACACTTTACTTCCTCCAGTTTTTCTCCATTCAAACTTACCTCCCAATTGACTTGACCCTCAACCCTACTGTACCTAATAACCTTGCTCTTATTCACATTTACTCTTAACTTTCTTCTTTCACACACTTTATCAAACTCAGTCACCAGCTTCTGCAGTTTCTCACATGAATCAGCCACCAGCGCTGTATCATCAGCGAACAACAACTGACTCACTTCCCAAGCTCTCTCATCCACAACAGACTGCATACTTGCCCCTCTTTCCAAAACTCTTGCATTCACCTTCCTAACAACCCCATCCATAAACAAATTAAACAACCATGGAGACATCACGCACCCCTGCCGCAAACCAACATTCACTGAAAACCAATCACTTTCCTCTCTTCCTGCACGTACACATGCCTTACACCCTCGATAAAAACTTTTCACTGCGTCTAAAGTAATATTATTATATTACTTTATCATGAAACCCCAAAGGTCTTTTCATGGGGCTCTTGGAGCTTCAAAGCTGAGCTGCAGTCAATAGCTGGGATATAGTGGACTCTTCTGGAGTGCAAAGTTCCTCAAAAAAGTATTTATTTTCATCCAATGTTGGTGATACAAACTTGCCAAAGATGACTTTCAATCACAGTATAAGGTCATGCATCACAGTCCAATAACACTATTACTGTTATTTGTTGTCATTAAACATTATCAGTAATATCATCATATCAAAATATTATGACTTTAATATTTATTATTTACCAAGAGAGTTAGTCTTCCTACTGGAACCACAGAGTTCATGTCAGAGCAGTGTAGGAGACCCAGCAGCTATCTAGTCAGTAATTTATCAAGAGGATAACTGTGTTCTTGTATGTGATCAGGCTGAAAATGAAACAAGAGTTATTGCCCTGCTGAAGTGCGACTAAGCTTTCATTCTGACAGAGCTTAGTATCAACACAGAGTGGTGCATGATTCAACTTGATGTTCACATCAACTCCAAGAAACACTTACTTTAACCAAAATCCACATCCCAAACAGAAAACATAGTGTAAGTGTTCTGTACAGTATAGCATAGTTGCATCAAACAGTTGGATAATACAGTATAGCTGGAAGAGGGTATAGAAATCATATATTTAAAATGCGGCAGCAGGCTCGGGAGAAAGCTTCATTAAATAACATGGACATTATTTTTCATGATTTTGTGTTACTATGCAAACTTTTCATGTAATAAGTGCAGCATTCTTTTTTTTATCAAGAATACTTTTTCCATACAAAGTACATGGAACTTATGTGTCAGATAATGATTAATTCTATCTGAAGGACATACTGTAATTAAAGTCAAATGAAGTAAAAGTTAAGGAAAACATTCTGATGATTCATTTACGTCTGAAAAAGCTTATGAAAAAGAATTTTCTACCATAGTGCTCATTCTGCCATATGGGGAGTTAGGTAGCAAATAAGACACAAGCTGCTAATCAGGAGTTAATTCTCAATGGTTCGACAATTGTCCTCCTAAAGAAGACAACAGTCAAAATATAGAACATATTCCTGATTTGATTGCTACCTTTCTACACATGGGACTACACATGGAACATCCATCAATTTCCACCTGGGTATGGAACTGGAGACCATAAAAAATAAGCCATGACTTATACAAAAAAAAGGAAAGTTAACCTGCAGAGTTAACTGGCAGTTTTCTACATATGCATTAGCTAAGCTCTAGGTCCCTTGCTGTTTCACAGTCACCTGTCTGAGAAAGAAAGATATCTAAATATGAAGGAGAGAATGAATCATAAATAAATTCCACTGCTCTTGGATGAAGAAATACAAGCTTGACAAAATGCCACAAGATCCTGGTGAAATGATAGTGACTTACCTGCATGTGCATTAAATGTGAGTATATAACAGAAAAACAGCTTAAAAGTGATGAAGATGAATGTCTCAAGACATGCATATGGAGTTAAGAGAAAGACTGACAGAAAAGAGAAGCTACTGAGAGAATTCTTCATGACTGCGGTGTCACATAAGTGTAATACTGAAATACTGAGGTATGAGCCAGAGAGAATGGAAATGAACATATGTTTTCAAGAGAAGAGTATGATGCAGACCTAAATCTAATACATAGGATTTTTGAGGAGTTGTAGTTGTGTGAAATATGCTGATATCTAGGTGTAGTGAGAGGTGCAATAATCACTGTGTATCAAACTGTACAGTAAGAGTAGGGAGTTGTAAACTTGAGAGGGCTCACCTTTTAACCTTTTCTATCATATAACTTTTCACAAATCTGGAGACTGTTTGCATTTGCAATTTCATCACTTAATCTTTTTTCACTCATCAACTACTCATGGTATTATGACAGTAATTCATTGCATCCTTCCTAACAAATTTCTTCCTTATCTATTTTTACTGCCACTGTTTGCTCTATCTTTCCATCTTGAATGTTAACTAATTTTGTATCTTGAAGTCTGTAATCAAATTTATCCATACTCTTCATCCTCTTGTCTGCTGAAGGGAAAATTTATGGCCTTTAAAAGCTATCAGTAACTCAGCTCTCCTATACCAAATAAAATCTTGGCTGTCCTCTTCTGGGCCTTCTTTATTGTTTCTTTGTCCTTTGACTGCAGTGACCAAACATGAGAAGCATAATCTAATTTTGGTCCAACGTCAATTGTTAGGGGACAACATACTTTCAATAGTGCAAACCAGTTCTTGTAAAGTGGTCAGGGGAAGTTACAGAAAGGTCTGTGGGATCTGACTGTGGATAGGGGGCTCTGGTTCTGGTGCATTAAACATGACAGCTAGAGAGTGGATGTGAGCAAATGATATTTCTTTGTCTGCTCCTGGTGCTAACTCATCAATTTGGGAAATAATGAACATGTATGAAAACAAGAAAAAAAGACATGAAATTCGTATGGGTTCCTGAACATTTTATCCATGTACTTTTAAGCAATGTTACTATTTGCTAGTACTGTAGAAATATTCTCTACTATTCTCCTGAAGTGGTGTTAGGGCAATGAGATAGGAACAATGTCAATCTCCTAGTCACTCTCATAGTACAGATTCTTACAGCTTATTTCAAGCTATATCATATTCTTACTGGGACCTTTCTTGACTATGTTCTGTCGTTAACGAAATTGCATCCACTTGGGTAAAACCAATTCTGGAACTTGTCTACCTCCTTCCGTAAGTTAATGCAATCTTTGTCACTGGTTACTTCCCTTTTGATTTTAATATCATTTGCAAACATATTCAAGTACAAGTCCAGCTCTGGCAAATTCTATATACAGATCATCAAGATCACTGGTCCCAAAACTGAGCTCTGCAGCATACCACTGGTAACCCCAACCCATTTTAAGAGGAGCCCCTCTGACATGAATCCTTTGATTACTTTCATTAACGTTGTTTTCTATCCATCAAAGGTGTTTCTCCTTTATCTCTCCTAGAAAACCTGGCTTTATTACCACCTACCAACCTTTTGTGTGGCACCAAGGAAACACAATACACCTACCCACCTCTTTTATCTAAAATGAGCTCACTGTCTCAGAGAAATCTAAAAGCTTTCTTACAAGACCTCCCTTCCCTGTACATGTGTTGTCTCCTGCTTAGGTAGTCTCTCACTTGCAAGTAATCTGCCATCTAGTTTCTCACTATTTTTCCAGTGTTTTACAGACAGCTCTCATCAGATACAAGTCTACTTTAACACAATTTTCTGATATCCTTTATCAAAGACTGGCACAACTTTTTCATCCAATTTTCTGAACAATAATTCATGCAGCCTATCGAAAGCTTTTGCACACTCCTACAGTATATATGATGGTAAATCATCAGATCCACTTATATAGGTCAACACCACTTAGTAATCTGCTTATGTGTTTTGTAACAATCTAAGTATTTTTCTAGCCCTTTTTCCTATCGAAGCTCAATGGTGTTGGAGAAATAGCATTCTCCACTTTGAATACCATCTTAAATTTATCATTCAGTTACTTGTATATTCCCTCATCTTCTTCCATGGCTCTTCCCTTTCTGTCCAACAGTCAAATGAGCCACTCTTTAACCTTTAATTTACCCCTTGTGTGTTTTCAGAAAAGTTTTGGATTATCTTCTGCCCTGTTCACAATATATTTTTCAAGGTTTCTCTGCTTCTCTTTCTTTATCATGCCTATAGCCATACCATGGTGGAAAAATATCATCTCACACCATCAAAGATATCAAACAACTTTGAGTCTTGTAAATACTTAGCTGTATAAGCTGTTGGCATATGCAGAGAGTGCCATGTGTAAAATCTTTTTATAAGTGCTAACCATAGGAATTCTTCCTTCCTAATCTAATTGTATCTTATCATTTATTATTTATTTTGCTTTGTCGCTGTCTCCCGCGTTAGTGAGGTAGCGCAAGGAAACAGACGAAAGAATGGCCCAACCCACCCACATACACACGCAAATATACATACCTATACATCTCAACATATACATATATATACACACACAGACATATACATATATACACATGTACATAATTCATGCTGTCTGCCTTTATTCATTCCCATACGCCACCCTGCCACACATGAAATGACAACCCCCTCCCCCCTCATGTGCACAAGGTAGCGATAGGAAGACAACAAAGGCCACATTCGTTCACACTCAGTCTCTAGCTGTCATGTAATAATGCACCAAAACCACAGCTCCCTTCCCACATCCAGGCCCAACAGAACTTTCCATGGTTTACCACAGATGTTTCACATGCCCTGGTTCAATCCATTGACAGCACGTCAACCCCTGGTATACCACATCGTTCCAATTCACTCTATTCCTTGCACGCCTTTCACCCTCCTGCAAGTTCAGGCCCTGATCACTCAAAATCTTTTTCGCTCCATCTTTCCACCTCCAATTTGGTCTCCACTTCTCCTCATTCTCTCCACCTCTGACACATATATCCTCTTAGTATACCACATCGTTCCAATTCACTCTATTCCTTGCACGCCTTTCACCCTCCTGCATGTTCAGGCCCCAATCACTTAAAATCTTTTTCACTCCATCTTTCCACCTCCAATTTGGTCTCCCACTTCTCGTTCCCTCCACCTCTGACACATATATCCCCTTGGTCAATCTTTCCTCACTCATTCTCTCCATGTGACCAAACCATTTCAAAACACCCTCTTCTGCTCTCTCAACCACATTCTCTTTATTATCACACATCTCCCTTACCCTTACATTACTTACTCGATCAAAACACTTCACACCACATACTGTCCTCAAACATCTCATTTCCAGCACATCCACCCTCCTCCGCACAACTCTATCCATAGCCCACACCTCGCAACCATACAACATTGTTGGAACCACTATTCCTTCATACATACCCATTTTTGCTTTCCAATGTTCTCGACTTCCACACATTCTTCAACGCTCCCAGAAATTTCGCCCCCTCCCCCACCGTATGATTCATTGCTGCTTCCATCCGCTGCCAAATCCACTCCCAGATATCTAAACACTTCACTTCCTCCAGTTTTTCTCCATTCAAACTTACCTCCCAATTGACTTGACCCTCAATCCTACTGTACCTAATAACCTTGCTCTTATTCACATTTACTCTCAACTTTCTTCTTTCACACACTTTACTAAACTCAGTCACCAGCTTCTGCAGTTTCACCCATGAATTAGCCACCAGCGCTGTATCATCAGCGAACAACAACTGACACTTCCCAAGCTCTCTCATCCACAACAGACTGCATACTTGCCCCTCTTTCCAAAACCCTGGCATTCACCTCCCTAACAACCCCATCCATAAACAATTTAAACAACCATGGAGACATCACACACCCCTGCCACAAACCTACATTAACTGAGAACCAATCACTTTCCTCTCTTCCTACACGTACACATGCCTTACATCCTTGATAAAAACTTTTCACTGCTTCTAACAACTTGCCTCCCACACCATATATTCTTAATACCTTCCACAGAGCATCTCTATCAACTCTACCATATGCCTTCTCCAGATCCATAAATGCTACATACAAATCCATTTGCATTTCTAAGTATTTCCTACATACATTCTTCAAAGCAAACACCTGATCCACACATCCTCTACCACTTCTCAAACCACACTGCTCTTCCCCA
This sequence comes from Panulirus ornatus, assembly GCF_036320965.1. Taxonomy (NCBI): domain Eukaryota; kingdom Metazoa; phylum Arthropoda; class Malacostraca; order Decapoda; family Palinuridae; genus Panulirus; species Panulirus ornatus. The sequence continues at coordinate 7,215,907 of NC_092245.1, read as the reverse complement.
ATCTGATGCTCTGTACATGCCTTCACCCTCTCAATCAATACCATCCCATGTATTTTCCCAGGAATACTCAACAAACTTATACCTCTGTAATTTGAGCACTCACTCTTATCCCCTTTGCCTTTGTACAATGGCACTATGCATGCATTCCACCAATCCTCAGGCACCTCACCATGAGTCATACATACATTAAATAACCTTACCAACCAGTCAACAATACAGTCATCCCCTTTTTTAATAAATTCCACTGCAATGCCATCCAAACCCACTGCCATGCCGGCTTTCATCTTTCGCAAAGGTTTTACTACCACTTCTCTGTTTACCAACTCATCCTCCCTAACCCTCTCACTTTGCACACCACCTGGACCAAAACACCCTATATCTGCCACTCTATTATCAAACACATTCAACAAACTTTCAAAATACTCACTCCATCTCCTTCTCACATCACCACTACTTGTTATCACCTCCCCATTAGCCCCCTTCACTGAAGTTCCCATTTGTTCCCTTGTCTTACGCACTTTATTTACCTCCTTCCAAAACATCTTTTTATTCTCCCTAAAATCTAATGATACTCTCTCACCCCAACTCTCATTTGCCCTCTTTTTCACCTCTTGCACCTTTCTCTTGACCTCCTGCCTCTTTCTTTTATACATCTCCCACTCATTTGCATTATTTCCCAGCAAAATCGTCCAAATGTCTCTCTCTTCTCTTTCACTAATAATCTTACTTCTTCATCCCACCATTCACTACCCTTTCTAATCTGCCCACCTCCCACGCTTCTCATGCAATGAGCATCTTTTGCGCAAGCCATCACTGCTTCCCTAAATACATCCCATTCCTCCCCCACTCCCCTTACCTCCTTTGTTCTCACCTATTTCCATTCTATACTCAGTCTCTCCTGGTACTTCCTCACACAAGTCTCCTTCCCAAGCTCACTTACTCTCACCACTCTCTTCACCCCTACATTCTCTCTTCTTTTCTGAAAACCTCTATCAATCTTCACCTTCGCCTCCACAAGATAATGATCAGACATCCCTCCAGTTGCACCTCTCAGCACATTAACATCCAAAAGTTTCTCTTTCGTGCGCCTATCAATTAACACATAATCCTATAACACTCTCCGGCCATCTCTCCTACTTACATATGTATACTTATGTATTTTTTTTTTTTTTCATACTATCCGCCATTTCCCGCGACAGCGAGGTAGTGTTAAGAACAGAGGACTGGGCCTTTGAGGAAATATCCTCACCTGGCCCTCTTCTCTGTTCCTTCTTTTGGAAAATTAAAAAAAAGAAAAAAAAAACGAGAGGGGAGGATTTCCAGCCCCCCGCTTTTTAAAGCAGGTATTCCCAATCATCAGTCCTTTTTCAGCACATAAATCTACAAGCTCTTCACCATTTCCATTTACAACACTGAACACCCCATGTATACCAATTATTCCCTCAACTGCCATATTACTCACCTTTGCATTCAAATCACCCATCACTATAACCCGCTCTCGTGCATCAAAACCACTACCGCACTCATTCAGCTGCTCCCAAAACACTTGCCTCCCATGATCTTTCTTCTCATGACCAGGTGCATATGCACCAATAATCACCCATCTCTCTCCATCCACTTTCAGTTTTACCCATATCAATCTAGAGTTTACTTTCTTACACTCTATCACATACTCCCACCACTCCTGCTTTAGGAGTAGTGCTACTCCTTCCCTTGCTCCTGTCCTCTCACTAACCCCTGACTTTACTCCCAAGACATTCCCAAACCACTCTTCCCTTCTACCCTTGAGCTTCGTTTCACTTAGAGCCAAAACATCCAGGTTCCTTTCCTCAAACATACTACCTATCTCTCCTTTTTTCTCTCATGTTGGTTACATCCACACACATTTAGACACCCCAATCTGAGCCTTCGAGGAGGATGAGCACTCCCCACGTGACTCCTTCTTCTGTTTCCTCTTTTAGAAAGTTAAAATACAAGGAGGGGAGGGTTTCTAGCTCCCCCTCCCATCCCCTTTAGTCGCCTTCTACAACACGAGGAATGCGTGGGAAGTATTCTTTCTCCCCTATCCCCAGGGATAATAATTGTGTCTATCTATCTCTTTTCTATGTCTATTAGGAGCTAGCTGGATGCTGTACAGCCTATATCTCCAACACATTGCATTCCTACACTTTTTGTTTTTTGACATCTAATATCAAACCATATCTCTTTCTCTTCTAACCCCCTCTCTCTATTTGTAGCAAATTGTATCAGTGTTCAAACTCCTCTGTTACACATTTAACAGAACCATCCATAAAAATAATTTATATTTTGGCTATAGAATCAAATTTCTCAATTTAGGTTCTCAAAGAAATAGCTTTATGTAAATCCTAACCTGGATCTTCTTTTGAGTCATGCTTCCTCTCTGGTATCCTTTTCATTGTCTTACTAAGTAAACACTGAGACTCAAGTATTGCACGATATTTTCATTTTCCATGTCACTTAGTGTGAATATAAGATCTAATAATGATGGTGTGTTGGCTACTCTGGTTTTAGTGTGCTCATTAATATGAACTTAAAAGTAAACCTTCCTTTATACACTCTAAAACTTGTCTTCATAATCTTAATCTCCATGAGAATTCAAATTCCTCCTGTCAGTTTAAAAAACTGAAATCCCCATTAGTAATATCTTAACTTTCTGAGAAGTGCATGTCTCACTGCGTCCTGTACCATCATAATTGTGCCTTCGTTGTTATCAAAGAATATCACGTCTAGTCCACAACTATTCTTCAGAGGATTGAAAATTATCAAGACCACTATGCAAGTCTTTTCACCAATTTTGCAGTAATATACTCTTCAAATGGCTCATCAATCTCTGCATAAATAAATGTTTTTCCTTATTACAAAGGCCTGGTCCACTTCTTTGTCTTCTCTTTCCTTCCTTGCCATTATGAATCCCTTCAGAAAGATTAAGTCAGATCTCATCTCTAAAATAAATTTCATCTCTATGACTCCAACAACCCATGGTTTGTTTTCCCTTATTTGGTTCCTGAATTCTAGCTCTTGTTCCATTTACTACTAGTCTTACAGCATTCATAATCACTATTATTGAGACAAAAGTACTTGAAATTCCTCAAATTCTGATCCAGTGGCAGGACTACTTTGCTCTCTAGCCCCTATTTTTACAACTGGTTGTACTTTTAATTTCCCTTTCGCTCTTCCCTTGGAATATCACCTCTGATGATCACACCATTCAATGTCTTCCTGTCATCAAGTTCCTTAGCCTGATTAAGCTCCTTCAAGCTACACAACTCCATATGGAAAGAAATTCTTAATTGTTATCCTCCTATGCCTTGAGCATATACAACATTTACTGCCCATTTTTCTCTACCTGTATCATGGTCTTCTCCCTACCTGAAGTCATCAATGACCTACATCTATCAACCTCACTCTGCACTGTCTTTAGTGCAGGTCAACTGTGTGCTTACTCCTAACCATAATTCAACCATTTACTTGGTTCCTGTCCTACCTGTAATCTGCAAATTTCACTCTTAAACATAGATCCATATATATACATAAACAGACGTGCATATATACACATGTAGATATTCATACCTGCATGCCTTCAATCCATTCCCGAAACCACCCCACCCAACAAGAGCACAGCATCACTGCCCCCCGCTTCAGTGAGGTAGCGCCAGGAAAACAAAAAAAGGCCACATTCATTCACAATCGGTCTCTAGCTGTCATGTGTAATGCATCAAATGCACAACTCCCTATCCACATCCAGGCCCCACACACCTTTCTCTGGTTTACCCTAGACATTTCACATGCCCTGATTAAGTCCACTGACAGCATGACTCTAGTATACCACATCATTCCAATTCACTCTATTTCTTGCAAACCTCTCACCCTCCTATATGTTCTGGCCCTGATCACTCAAAGTCTTTCTCACTCCATCCTTCCACCTCCAATTTGGTCTCCCACTTCTCCATGTTCCCTCTACCTCTGACACAAATATCCTCTTTGTCAACCTTTCCTCACTCAACCACTCCACATGCCCAAACCACTTCAACACAACCTCTTCTGCATATATGTATATGTAAATATGTGAAAATATGACCTTAAGTAATTATGTGAAAATAGTAACCACAAATTTGTAAACATATACCAATAGCGTCCTTAAATAATGATGAGTCATCAAGTGAATGTGAGTCAGAAAACTCATCCTTCAACTGTATCTTCCACTACACTCCTTCCCCTTTACCTTTTACACATATATGATCCATTTAATCATTTCATAATGGAAAATAAACAATCTGAGGACCTTATCATTTTGCTTATATCTTGACTGACGTACTGTACCACAAAGTCACCTGGGGTTTATAGATTTTCATTATTGCTCTTTCTCTAATAAAGTACACTGCCTTCTCTACAGCCTGATGTAGTAATTCACTCAGTCAATCTGATTCAGTATTCTCTGTTTTAATGTTTAAGTATCTACTTAAGGTCCTTCTTTGTTAGCCCTAAAACTATTACCTATTCCCTGCCCTCTAACTCCTTTCACAGTCTCTCATCTCTGTGCAATGGGTAAATCATATGTATGATCTGCTATTAACCCTCTCATAATAATCCCAAGTTCCTTCACACCTTGCTTTTATCCCTACGATAGCCCATATTCCTCTGTCTGTTTTCATTTTTCTTGATCACACTAGTTCAGTAATTATAATCTTTAACAATATAACTCAATTTCCAACTTCTACAAATACTTGCTAGGACTTTTCTTGATACTGGAAATACCTATCCATTCTCTGATTTCTCATCTTGTTTTATCTTTCATTCTGATATACTAAATTCCCTACAGGCTCTGTAATCAAAGAGGTCCCTCTAAAAACACCAAAATTTGCCTCATCAAGTATCTTAGTAGCTCCTTTCATCATTAATTTCTGTCTGCCTCATTCCAGGGGTAGGGTGTGGGCCAACTGCTACAGAAGACTTTGTACATTGGATATGCATGACACTGTTTCTCTTCTTAAATCTAATGATCATATAAAACATGAAAACTGTAAACTCACCAGAGGGTTCATCGAGAAAGTAAGCTAGAAGACAGCGTAAGACTGCTTGGTGTGCAATGAGCAAAACATTCCCTTGGCGCTCTAGTTCCATGATGACTGGTTCAAGGCGAGCTACCAAGTCTTCATAGCTTTCACCCCTGGGGTAACGATAACTGGAAACATACATGATACTGTAAGTTCATTCCCTAAAGAGAGCATTGTACAAGAACCAAATACATTATATAAGATTAATGTCCAACACAGACTTAGAGTTTACAGCAAATAGAATCATACATTTAAGACTACTACTGATCACTGTTCAACTGAAAATCTAATATTCTTCTTATCTATTTACATCTCAGATGTCATTTGCCACAGTGCATTAATGTGGATACTCAGTACAAACTCTGCACTCACATTCACTGACAAATTATTTCATGTTATACTTTTACAGAAGAGTAAACATCTGAAATAAATAACCTATTTCCCTTAAAAAAGAACTACAGTAAGAGTAACTAAGAGAAATATCAGAAATGTGAGAAAACTTTGCTGCTATGAATCACTTGACTATGTTCATGAGATGATAAAATGCTGGAAAAATCAAGTTTTGAACTCAGGAAGCTGCTTATTTCTACATGGGAGCCTAGTGAGCAAGGAAATTAAAAAGCCCTGTTCTCTTCTTGAAATATAAGGTAACATCTCAATTAAAACCCATCTGCTCCTAATGACAAGATCATCTTGCATAAACCACTACTCATCACCATGTCTCAAGCAGACATATGTACAATTCACACACACAAAGATGTAATGTACAGCAATGAACACAGTCAACTTATTCCAACTAAACCCTAAACTACACCACAGAAAGTTAAAACCTTTAGCCACAGCATTGATTTTGAAATGCATTCCCACTGAGTGTTAGTTCAGGAGTACAATACGAAAATGATAAATGGTCCTTTTTTTCTACTTTTATCTTACCAAGGCAAGGCCACAGGATTTCCATATCTGGCAGTATTATTTCTTAAAAACAATATCTGACAGCAAGGATGGGGACAAAAGTAAAATTAAGTACTTATGGTTTGATGCTGGCAGAGGAGCATAAACTTCCTCAAGTGTTACAGGTTTCTTGCTTCTCAAACATATCATGATAAACAAGTTGTCAAGAAAATATAAGAAAAAAAGGCAGGATTTAAAGGGATGAGCAATCCAATCCAACCCATTCATGAGCACTCATCAAAAAGAATCTACAGTAAAACGTTTGTTATAAGAAATGCTTGGGGAGTCAACTATTTCAGAAAAAAACATTTCCAGTTATTTGACTTCTTTAAATATATCAAAATATATTTCTAATTTCATTAAATATCACATAAACATATTTTTTTTATGGAGAGAGGGGTGATTATTGGTTCCCATGCACCAGGTTATGAGAAGAAAGATCATGAGAGGCAAGTGTTTTGGGAGCAGCTGAGTGAGTGGGTTAGTAGTTTTGATGGACGAGACCAGGTTATAGTGATGGGTGAGATGAATGCAAAGGTGAGTAATGTGGCAGTTGAGGGAATAATTGGTGTACATGGGGTGTTCAGTGTAGTAAATGGAAATGGTGAAGAGCTTCTGATTTGTGTGCTGAAAAAGGACTGGTGGTTGGGATACCTGGTTTAAAAAGACAGATATACATTAGTATAAACAAATTAAACAACCATGGAGACATCACACACCCCTGCCGCAAACCTACATTCACTGAGAACCAATCACTTTCCTCTCTTCCTACACGTACACATGCCATACATCCTCGATAAAAACTTTTCACTGCTTCTAACAACTTGGCTCCCACACCATATATTCTTAATACCTTCCACAGAGCATCTTTATCAACTCTATCATATGCCTTCTCCAGATCCATAAATGCTACATACAAATCCATTTGCTTTTCTAAGTATTTCTCACATACATTCTTCAAAGCAAACATCTGATCCACACATCCTCTACCACTTCTGAAACCAACCGCATATGTGTATATATATATATATATATATATATATATTTTTTTTTTGCTTTGTCGCTGTCTCCCGCGTTTGCGAGGCAGCGCAAGGAAACAGACGAAAGAAATGGCCCAACCCACCCCCATACACATGTATATACATACGTCCACACACGCAAATATACATACCTACACAACTTTTCATGGTTATACCCCAGACACTTCACATGCCCTGATTCAATCCACTGTTAGGGAGGTAAATGCAAGAGTTTTGGAAAGAGGGGCAAGTATGAAGTCTGTTGGGGATGAGAGAGCTTGGGAAGTGAGTCAGTTGTTGTTCGCTGATGATACAGCGCTGGTGGCTGATTCATGTGAGAAACTGCAGAAGCTGGTGACTGAGTTTGGTAAAGTGTGTGAAAGAAGAAAGTTAAGAGTAAATGTGAATAAGAGCAAGGTTATTAGGTACAGTAGGGTTGAGGGTCAAGTCAATTGGGAGGTAAGTTTGAATGGAGAAAAACTGGAGGAAGTAAAGTGTTTTAGATATCTGGGAGTGGATCTGGCAGCGGATGGAACCATGGAAGCAGAAGTGGATCATAGGGTGGGGGAGGGGGCGAAAATTCTGGGAGCCTTGAAGAATGTGTGGAAGTCGAGAACATTATCTCGGAAAGCAAAAATGGGTATGTTTGAAGGAATAGTGGTTCCAACAATGTTGTATGGTTGCGAGGCGTGGACTATGGATAGAGTTGTGCGCAGGAGGATGGATGTGCTGGAAATGAGATGTTTGAGGACAATGTGTGGTGTGAGGTGGTTTGATCGAGTAAGTAACGTAAGGGTAAGAGAGATGTGTGGAAATAAAAAGAGCGTGGTTGAGAGAGCAGAAGAGGGTGTTTTGAAATGGTTTGGTCACATGGAGAGAATGAGTGAGGAAAGATTGACCAAGAGGATATATGTGTCGGAGGTGGAGGGAACGAGGAGAAGAGGGAGACCAAATTGGAGGTGGAAAGATGGAGTGAAAAAGATTTTGTGTGATCGGGGCCTGAACATGCAGGAGGGTGAAAGGAGGGCAAAGAATAGAGTGAATTGGAGCGATGTGGTATACCGGGGTTGACGTGCTGTCAGTGGATTGAATCAAGGCATGTGTATGGGGGTGGGTTGGGCCATTTCTTTCGTCTGTTTCCTTGCGCTACCTCACAAACGCGGGAGACAGCGGCAAAAAAAAAAAAAAAAAAAAAAAAAAAAAAAGATTTTGAGTGATTGGGGCCTGAACATGCAGGAGGGTGAAATGCGTGCAAGGAATACAGTGAACTGGAACAATGCGGTATACCGGGGTCATCATGCTGTCAATGGATTGAACCAGGGCATGTGAAGCACATGCGGTAAACCATGTTCTGTGGGGCCTGGATGGATACGTATACTTATGTATATCTCTCTTTTTAAACCAGGTAGTCCCAATCACCAGTCCTTTTTCAGCACATAAATCTACAAGCTCTTCACCATTTCAATTTACAACATTGAACACCCCATGTACACCAATTATTCCCTAAACTGCCACATTACTCACCTTTGCATTCAAATCACCCATCACTATAACCCGCCTTGTGCATCAAAACTACTAACACACTCACTCAGCTGCTCCCGAAACAATTGCCTCTCATGATCTTATGCCCAGGTGCATATGCACCAATAATCACCCATCTCTCTCCATCTACTTTCAGTTTTACCCCATATCTATCTAGAGTTTACTTTCTCACACTCTATCACATACTACCACCACTCCTATTTCAGGTGTAGTGCTACTCCTTCCCTTGCTCTTGTCCTCTCACCAACCTCTGACTTTACTCCCAAAACATTCCCAAACCACTCTTCCCCTTTACCCTTGAGATTCGTTTCACTTAGAGCCAAAACATCCAGGTTCCTTTCCTCAAACATACTACCTATCTCTCCTTTTCCTCATCTTGTTTACATCCACACACATTTAGACACCCCAATCTGAGCCTTCGAGGAGGATGAGCACTCCTGCGTGACTCCTGTTTCCACTTTCAACATATACATACACAGACATATACATATATACATATGTACATATTCATACATGCTGCTTTTATCCATTCCCGTTGCCACTCCGCCACACATGAATTGGCACCCCCTCCCTCCACGTGCACATGAGGTAGCGCTAGGAAAAGAAAATAAAGGCTATTTTGTTCATACTCAGTCTTTAGCTGTCATGTGTAATGCACCGAAACCACAACTCCTTTTCCACATCTAGGCCCCACAAAACTTTCCATGGTTTAACTCCGATGCTTCACATGCCCTGGTTCAATCAAGTGACAGCATGTCAACCCTGGTATACTACATCGTTCCAATTCACTCTATTTCTTGCAGCCTTTCACCCTCTTGTATGTTCAGGCCCCGATCGCTCAAAATCTTTTTCACTCCATCCTTCCACTTCCAATTTGGTCTCCCACTTCTCCTCATTCCCTCCACTTCTGACACATATATCCTCTTCGTCAATCTTTCCTCACTCATTCTCTCCGTGTGACCAAACCATTTCAACACCCTCATCTGCTCTCTCAACCACATCCTTTTTATTGTCACACATCTCTCTTATCCTTTCATTACTTACTCGATCAAATGGACTCACACCACATACTGTCCTCAAACATCTCATTTCCAGCACATCCACCCTCCTCTGCACAACTCTATCTATAGCCCATGCCTCACAACCATATAACATTGTTGGAGCCATCATTCCTTCAAACATACCCATTTTTGCTCTCTGAGATAACATTCTCACCTTCCACACATTCTTCAATGATCCCAGAACCTTCGCCCCTTCCCCCACCCTGTGACTCACTTCTGCTTCCATGGTTCCATCCACTGCAAAATCCATTCCCAGATATCTAACACACTTCACTTCCTCCAATTTTTCTCCATTCAAACTTACCTCCCAAGTGACTTGTCCCTCAACCCTACTGTCCCTAATAACCTTGCTCTTATTCACATTTACTCTCAGCTTTCTTCTTTCACACACTTTACCAGACTCAGTCACCAGCTTCTGCAGTTTCTCACCCGAATCAGCCACCAGCACTGTATCATCAGCGAACAAGAACTGGAAGGTAAGAACGTTATCTCAGAAAGCAAAAATGGGCATGTTTGAAGGAATAGTGGTTCCAACAATGTTATATGGTTGTGAGGCATGGGCTATGGATAGAATTGTGTGACGGAGGGCGGATGTGCTGGAAATGAGATGTTTGAGGACAGTATGTAGTGTGAGTTCATTTGATCGAGTAAGTAATGAAAGGGTAAGAGAGATGTATGACAATAAAAAGGGTGTGGTTGAGAAAGCAGAAGAGGGTGTATTGAAATGGTTTGGTCACTTGGAGAGAATGAGTGAGTAAAGATTGACGAAGAGGACATATGTGTCAGAAGTGGTGGGAAAGAGGAGAAGTGGGAGACCAAATTGGAGGTGGAAGGATGGAGTGAAAAAGATTTTGAGCGATCGGGGCCTGAACATACCCTGTTATTACTTACTCGATCAAACCACCTCACACCACATACTCTCCTCAAACATCTCATTTTCAGCACATCCACCCTCCTCCACACAACTCTATCCATAGCCCATGCCTCGCAACCATATAACATTGCTGGAACCACTATTCCTTCAAACATCCCCATTTTTGCTTTCCGAGATAACGTCCTCGACTTCCACACATTCTTTAACGCTCCCAGAACTTTCGCGCCCTCCCCCACCCTATGATTCACTTCCGCTTCCATGGTTCCATCCGCTGCCAAATCCACTCCCAGATATCTAAAACACTTCACTTCTTCCACTCTGTCTCCATTCAAACTCACCTTCCAACTGACTTGTCCCTCAACCCTACTGTACCTAATAAACCTTGCTCTTATTCACATTTATTCTCAGCTTTCTTCTTTCACACACTTTACCAAACTCAGTCACCAGCTTCTGCAGTTTCTCACACGAATCAGCCACCAGCGCTGTATCATCAGCGAACAACAACTGACTCACTTCCCAAGCTCTTTCATCCACAACATACTGCATACTTGCCCCTCTTTCCAAAACTACTGCATTCACCTCCCTAACAACCCCATCCATAAACAAATTAAACAGCCATGGAGACATCACACACCCCTACCTACATTCACTGAGAACTAATCACTTTCCTCTCTTCCTACACGTACACATGCCTTACATCCAAAAAAAAATTTTCACTGCTTCTAACAATTTGCCTCGCACACCATATATTCTTAATACCTTCCACAGAGCATCTCTATCAACTCTATCATATGCCTTCTCCTGATCCATAAATGCAACATACAAATCCATTTGCTTTTCTAAGCATTTCTCACATACATTCTTCAAAGCAAACACTTGACCCACACATCCTCTACCACTTCTGAAACCACACTGCTCTTCCCCAATCTGATGCTCTGTACATGCCTTTACCCTCTCAATCAATACCCTCTCATATAATTTCCCAGGAATACTTAATAAACTTATACCTCTGTGATTTGAGCACTCACTTTTATCTCCTGTGTCTTTGTACAATGGCACTATGCAAGCATTCCGTCAATCCTCAGGCACCTCACCATGAGTCATACATACATTAAATAACCTTACCAACCAGTCAACAATACAGTCACCCCCTTTTTACTAAATTCCACTGCAATACCATCCAAACCTGCTGCCTTGCCGACTTTCATCTTCCGCAGAGCTTTTACTACCTCTTCTTTGTTTACCAAATCATTTTCCCCAACCCTCTCACCTTGCACACCACTTTGACCAAAACACCCTATATCTGCCACTCTATCATGAAACACATTCAACAAATCTTCAAAATAATCACTCCATCTCCTTCTCACATCACCACTACTTGTTACACCTCCCATTAGCCCCCTTCACTGAAGTTCCCAATTGTTCCCTTGTCTTATGCACTTTATTTACCTCCTTCCAAAACATCTTTTTATTCTCCCTAAAATTTAATGATACTCTCTCACCCCAACTCTCATTTGCCCTCTTTTTCACCTCTTGCACCTTTCTCTTGACCTCCTGCCTCTTTCTTTTATACATCTCCCACTCATCTGCAATTTTTCCCTGCAAAAATCATCCAAATGTCTCTCTCTTCTCTTTCACTAATAATCTTACTTCTTCATCCCACCATTCACTACCCTTTCTAATCTGCCCACCTCCCATGCTTCTCATGCCACAAGCATCTTTTGCGTAAGCCATCACTGCTTCCCTAAATACATCCCATTCCTCCAACACTCTCCTTATGTCCTTTGTTCTTACCTTTTTCCATTCTGTACTCAGTCTCTTCTGGTACTTCCTCACACAAGTCTCCTTCCTAAGCTCACTTACGCTTACCACTCTCTTCACCCCAACATTCTCTCTTCTTTTCTGAAAAACTCTACAAATCTTCACCTTCACCTCCACAAGATAATGATCAGACATCCCTCCAGTTCCACCTCTCAGCACATTACCATCCAAAAGTCTCTCTTTCACGCGCCTATCAATTAACACGTAATCCAATAACGCTCTCTGGCCATCTCTCCTACTTACATACGTATACTTATGTATATCTCTTTTTAAACCAGGTATTCCCAATTACCAGTCCTTTTTCAGCCCATAAATCTACAAGCTCTTCACCATTTCCATTTACAACACTGAACACTCCATGTATACCAATTATTCCCTCAACTGCCATATTACTCACCTTTGCATTCAAATCACGCATCACTATAACCCGGTCTCGTGCATCAAAACTACTAACACACTCGCTCAGCTGCTCCCAAAACACTTGCCTCTCATGATCTTTCTTCTCATGACCAGGTGCATATGCACCAATAATCACCCATCTCTCCCCATCCACTTTTAGTTTTACCCATATCAATCTAGAGTTTACTTTCTTACACTCTATCACATACTCCCACCACTCATGTTTCAGGAGTAGTGCTACTCCTTCCGTTGCTCTTGTCCTCCCACTAACCCCTGACTTACCTCCCAAGACATTCCCAAACCACTCTTCCCCTTTACCCTCGACGTTTTTTCACTCAGAGCCAAAACATCCAATTTCCTTTCCTCAAACATACTACCTATCTCTCCTTTTTTCTAATCTTGATTACATCCACACACATTTAGACACCCCAATCTGAGCCTTCGAGGAGGATGAGCATTCGCTGCGTGACTCCTTCTTCTGTTTCCCCTTTTAGAAAGTTAAAGTATATGGAGGGGAGGGTTTCCAGCCCCCCGCTCCCGTCCCCTTTAGTCACCGTCTACGACACTTGAGGAATGAGTGGGAAGTATTCTTTCTCCCCTATACATATATAAACACACCCACATATACATAACTATACATTTCAATGTATACATACATATACATACAAAGACATATACATATATACAAATGTACATATTCATACTAGCTGCCTTCATCCATATACACTGCCACCTCGCCACAAATGAAAAACAGCACCCCCTCATGCGCATGAGGTAGCACTAGGAAATGACAACAAAGGCCACAATCGTTCACACTCAGTCTCTGGCTGTCATGCGTTATGCACTGAAACCACAGCTCCCTTTCCACATCCAAGCCCCACAACACTTTCCATGGTTTACGCCAGACACTTCACATGCCCTGGTTCCATCCACTGACAGCACGTCCACCCCAGTATACCACATCATTCCAATTCACTCAATTCTTTGTAAGCATTTCATCCTCCTGTATGTTCAGGCCCCAATTGCTCAAAATCTTTTTCACTCCATCCTTCCACCTCCAGTATGGTCTACCACTTCTCCTCGTTCCCTCCACCTCTAACGCATATATCCTCTTTGTCGATCTTTCCTCACTCATTCTTTCCCAGTGACCAAACCACTTCAATACACCCTCTTCTGCTCTCTCAACCAAACTATTTTTATTATCACATCTTTCTTACCCTTCCATTGATTACTCGATCAAACCACCTCACACCACATACTGTCCTCAAACATTTCATTTCCAACACATCCACCCTCCTCCGCACAACCCCATCTATATCCTATGCCCCACAACCATGTAACATTGTTGGAACCACTACTCCTTTAAACATACCCATTTTTTCTCTCCGAGATAACGTTCTCACCTTCCACACATTCTTTAATGCTCCCAGAACCTTTGCCCCCTCCCCAACTCTGTGACTCACTTCCGCTTCCATGGTTTCATCTGCTGCTAAATCTACTCCTAGATATCTAAAACACTTCACTTCCTCCATTCAAACTTACCCCCCAAATGACTTATCTCTCAAATCTACCCAACCTAATAAACCACACTGCTCTTCCCCAATCTGATGCTCTGTACATGCCTTTACCCTCTCAATCAATACCCTCCCATATAATTTCCCAGGAATACTCAACAAACTTATGCCCCTGTAATTTGAACAGTCACCTTTATCCCTTCGCCTTTGTAAAATGGCACTATGCATGCATCCTGCCAATCCTCAGGCACTTCACCACGATCCATCCATACATTGAAAATTCTTACCAACCAATAAATAACACAGTCATCCCCTTTTTCGATAAATTCCACTGCAATACCATTCAAACCCGCTGCCTTGCTGGCTTTCATCTTCCACAAAGCTTTCACTACCACTTCTCTGTTCACCAAACCATTCTCCCTGACCCCTCTCACTTTGTACACCACCTCGCCCAAAACAACCTATACCTGACACTCTATCATCAAACACATTCAACAAATCTTCAAAATATTCACTGCATCTCCTTCTCACTTCATCACTACTGGTTATTACCTCCCCATTTGTCCCTTCACTAAGGTTCCCATTTGTTCTCTTGTCTTATGCACTTTATTTACCTCCTTCTACAGCATCTTTTTATTCTACTTAAGTTTTAATGATACTCTCACCCTAACCCTCATTTGCCCTCTTTTTCACCTCTTGCACCTTTCTCTTGACCTCCTGCCACTTTCTATTATACATCTCCCAATCATTTGCACTACTTCCCTACAAAAATCATCCAAATCCCTCTCTCTTCTCTTTCACTAACAATCTTACTTGTTCATCCCACCATTCACTATCCTTTCTAATCTGCCCTCCTCCCATGCTTCTCATGCCACATGCATCTTTTGCGCAAGCCATCACTGCTTCCCTAAATACATCCCATTCCTCCTCCACTCCCCTTACATCATTTCATCATTTGCTCTCACATTTCGCCATTCTGCACTCAATCTCTCCCGGTACTTCCTCACGAAAGTCTCCACAAGATAGCGATCAGATATCCCTCCAGCTGCCCCTCTGAGCACATTACCATCCAAAAGTCTATCTTTTACACAACTATCAATTAACACATAATCCAATAAAGCCCTCTCACCACCTCTCCTAATCGCATAAGTATACTGTCTTAGGAGTAAAATCAGGGGTCAGTGAGAGGACAAGAGCAAATGAAGGAGTAGCACTCCTCATGAAGTAGGAGTTGTGGGAGTATGTGGTAGAGTGTAAGAAAGTAAACTCTAGATTGAAATGGGTAAAACTGAAAGTGGATGGAGAGAGATGGGTGATTATTGGTGCCTATGCACCTGGTCATGAGAAGAAAGATCATGAGAGGCAAGTGAGTGAGTGAGTAACTTAGCAGCTTTGATGCATGAGACTAGGTTATAGTGATGGATGATTAGATTGCAAAGGTGAGTGATGTGGCAGTTGAGGGTATAATTGGTGTACATAGGGAGTTCAGTGTTGTAAATGGAAATGGTGAAGAGCTTGTGGATTTGTGTGCTGAAAATGGACTGGTGATTGGGAATACCTGGTTTAAAAAGAGAGATATACATGAGTATACATATGACTACTAATATATGGGAAAAATATCATACATGTTCGCATTCCTGGTATCAGCGAGGTAGCTCAAAGAAAAGTTGAAGGAATGGCCTCATTCACTCACATCTGCTTTCTAGCTGATGTGCAGTTACTTAACTTCAAATTACAGGTGATCCTTATCACTGGGTAAAAACTTTCTTACCCAAAAAGTTCATTTCCTAAATCATATGTAATATACATACCTAAACTTATTTTGATCTCGAGCTGCAAAATCGTCAGGGAATTTTTCTTTGATTTCAGCATAAGTCATCTCTTCACATATACCCTGAAACCAATGAAAACTATCAATGACAAGATTTCACAAAAATAACATGGAATTTATTGTAGTAACCACCACTTTACATGTTTGTTCAATCAATTATTTGGAAATGTTCTTCACCAAAGTAATTATATTTTCAAAGATACTCACTGCATCAATTTCATTCAATGCTTTCCACCTCTCTTGGGGAGCATCAATGCCCTCTGCAGTCTGAATTGTCCTCTTCATCCAAGAAGTCCAGACTCGCAGCTAGGATGTAAATACATTATTACTAGATTATGTACATTCTTGTACATTATGTACATCCTTGCGCTACCTCGCAGGAGCGGGAGACAGCGACAAAGCAAAATAAAAAAATATAAAAAAATAATATACATTCTAATTAAATACACAAGTTTATTCTAATAAGTTTTACCAGTTCCAGTAAAATACACAACACATCCTCCTGGTCATCTCAAAAATAAACCATTTAGTTTCACTTTCAAAATCTTAACTCTTAATCCTCTAGAATGTCTTACCTGTTGTCTCTGTAAATTTGCTTTAAAAATTCTTACCACAAAAGATACTAATATTCTTATTTTCTTTTACTTTGAAACAATGGCAGGCTTAACAAAAGTGCTACATCAGCCAGAACAGATAACCCAGATTGTTTCCTGTGATACAGTGCACTTGGTCTGTCTCTAGTAAGTGGCCCATTGTGGGTGGAGACAGATGGCAGTCTACCAGCAGTAAGGTCTCATGAGTATGAAAAAAGAAAATGGTAAGGGCAAAAGGTTGGAACATTTTATGTTAAAGTAATAAAAAATAAGGAAAGGAATGAGGCTCCATAAATGGATGGCATGCTCAATGTGCATAGAACAGGAGAAACATATTAATTTCTATAATCAAGCAAATCTTCCTGCAAATGACATCATGGCCTTACATTTTGCCAAATTTCAGTCTTGAATCCCAGTGGCTCTTAGAAGTAACCCAGCTTTATGGGGAAAATAGATCTGGGTAACAGAGGGCAGGTGATGGCTCTAGCTTAAAAACACTTTACAAGACCAAAACTAATTTTGTTTTGGAGCCGATCTATCACCTGCCCTTCTTATTACTTTTTATCAGAGAAAAAGAAAAGGGAGCGGACTTGTATGCATACTTTAGCTCTCCATAAAATATTAAACTGTGTAACACAATTTTTCGTTCCTGGGTAAAAAGAGTCATTTCTTAATTGCTTATGCAAAAAAGTAGAGAAAAAGGCTATTATTCCCTTCAAACTTTGCTTTTGTGATGGACAATGATATTTTGAAATTTATCTATTTCCAATTGCACATTTTTATTCACATAAAGTCAGAAAAACAACATATAAATCAATATTAACATGTACTTACACTAATGTTCAACAAAAGTGATCACAAAAGAATTAGAAGTGAGTAGTTTTTCAAGATTTACAATTTCACTGTAAATCACTTTCACCTGGTAGCAGCATTCAAAGTCCAGTATATCCTGGTGGAAGTGCTCACCTTGCTCTTCCAAATACACTCCCATGTTCTCCTTGAATTTATCAAGGTGAGCATCAAGGATATGGACTTTGAGGGACGTCCTACAGCATATTTTGCCATAGTTCTTCTCCATAGTCTCATCCAGCTTCACATAGTTTTCGGCCTTGTGATTGCCTAGGAAACCCAAAACCACTGTGACATAGCTGTACCAAGGTGCTTCCTCCTTCTAGTGAGGTTCTTGGAAAATGCCTTGTACTCTAGGACGTTTATCTGTGGTCCAATGAAGACCCCGGCTTTGATCTTTGCCTCAGACAGCTTATGGAAGACTTTAAGGTGCTTGAAAGCTGCAGACTCCTTATCTAGAGCTGCGACAAAATTGTTTCATAAGGCTTAGTTTAATGAGAAGTTGTGGCATCAACACCTTTCAGGGTCCACCAGTGGCTCCCACCTGACATTGTTCATCCCCATGGAGAATTAGGTCCACTGAGGTCAGTCCTGCCCCTCGCAGTGTCCCTGCTGTCCCAAAGGCAAAGAAAGCAGGGAAACTTGGTAAAACCACCTTGGAGACCCATCAAGAGTGCCACCATTCAGAAGTCTGACCTCCCAGCTGTACTCATCATACTTCAAGGCATCTAGCAAGGTCTTGACTCTGTTGTATTCTTCTTTGAGGTGCAATGTATCAGCCAGGGGAAGAGACAGGTACTTGTTCCCCATTATGGAGCAGCACAGCTTTGAGACTCCTGGATGAGCTGTCAACAAAGAGGTGCCACTCATTTGGGTTACAAGCAATTTTGATTGCCTTGAACAGACTGATTACAATGTGGCAGAAGCAGAGCCCATCTTGACAGGTGAAGAACTGGAAAACCCTAAGCAACATTTCCTCTGATCTGCACTTTGCACACTTTCATCCAACAACCTCCAATGCTTGAGCCTAGATGTCAAAAGTTTGGGATTGAACTCTGTGACACCAAGATCTCTGATCAAGTCACTGAGGTCTTTTTGATTGGGGTAGTATGGGTTTCTCTCCTTTTTTTTTTTTTTTTTTTATACTTTGTCGCTGTCTCCCGCGTTTGCGAGGTAGCGCAAGGAAACAGACGAAAGAAATGGCCCAACCCCCCCCCCATACACATGTACATACACACGTCCACACACGCAAATATACATACCTACACAGCTTTCCATGGTTTACCCCAGACGCTTCACATGCCTTGATTCACTCCACTGACAGCACGTCAACCCCTGTATACCACATCGCTCCAATTCACTCTATTCCTTGCCCTCCTTTCACCCTCCTGCATGTTCAGGCCCCGATCACACAAAATCTTTTTCACTCCATCTTTCCACCTCCAATTTGGTCTCCCTCTTCTCCTCGTTCCCTCCACCTCCGACACATATATCCTCTTGGTCAATCTTTCCTCACTCATTCTCTCCATGTGCCCAAACCATTTCAAAACACCCTCTTCTGCTCTCTCAACCACGCTCTTTTTATTTCCACACATCTCTCTTACCCTTACGTTACTTACTCGATCAAACCACCTCACACCACACATTGTCCTCAAACATCTCATTTCCAGCACATCCATCCTCCTGCGCACAACTCTATCCATAGCCCACGCCTCGCAACCATACAACATTGTTGGAACCACTATTCCTTCAAACATACCCATTTTTGCTTTCCGAGATAATGTTCTCGACTTCCACACATTCTTCAAGGCTCCCAAAATTTTCGCCCCCTCCCCCACCCTATGATCCACTTCCGCTTCCATGGTTCCATCCGCTGACAGATCCACTCCCACATATCTAAAACACTTCACTTCCTCCAGTTTTTCTCCATTCAAACTCACCTCCCAATTGACTTGACCCTCAACCCTACTGTACCTAATAACCTTGCTCTTATTCACATTTACTCTTAACTTTCTTCTTCCACACACTTTACCAAACTCAGTCACCAGCTTCTGCAGTTTCTCACATGAATCAGCCACCAGCGCTGTATCATCAGCGAACAACAACTGACTCACTTCCCAAGCTCTCTCATCCCCAACAGACTTCATACTTGCCCCTCTTTCCAAAACTCTTGCATTTACCTCCCTAACAACCCCATCCATAAACAAATTAAACAACCATGGAGACATCACACACCCCTGCCGCAAACCTACATTCACTGAGAACCAATCACTTTCCTCTCTTCCTACACGTACACATGCCTTACATCCTCGATAAAAACTTTTCACTGCTTCTAACAACTTGCCTCCCACACCATATATTCTTAATACCTTCCACAGAGCATCTCTATCAACTCTATCATATGCCTTCTCCAGATCCATAAATGCTCTCTCCTTAGCTGCGTCTATGAAATTGTAATCTGGATCTATAAAGTCTTCTTCCCCTCTGACTTGCTGGTTTGTTCTGAAGGCAGCTGCTCTCTCTCCGAAGGAGTGGGTACACGGTGCTCAGGGCTGTGTGGCACCAGGGCAATGGATGATGGAAGGCCTGGATAGGTGATAGCAGGTGGAGTCTTGCTAGTCCAATGTTTGGAAGGGTCCACCATGCAGAAGCAGCAATTACTTGAATGGTCAGTGGGTTCCTGCCAAATTAATGGGATTGTAGTGATCTTCATGGCACTTTTTCCCTCTGTACCACCCTGCAAAAGAACAATATAAAATTGTGGTTATCTATGAATTTATTTCACCCATGACTAATGCATAAGAGACTCTCTCAACATATTCCATATACAATATTTTTTCAATAACACTGAAAATATCTTTTTTATTTTTCTAAATTCAAACAAATTAAAATCTTAAAAATTCTGCCATCCAAATGAGCAACAATAGTCTATCTTACCTTCCAGAGTTTTTTTGCAAAGCTTGCAAATGAAATGAGGTGCCCAGAATTTGTCTTGATCCCCGACAGGCAGTGAAATATGCCTTGTAGGCCTCGCACAGCTGATGCTGCCACGGAGTACTTTTTCAATCATTTTGATAATTGGCTGCAGACATAGCAAAATGCGTCTGCAGGATACTTGCAGCCTCTAAATGCCATCTTAGGTAAATGTAAGTATATGTATCCACTTAGGCAGCTAGATCTAAACTGAAATGGATGGCTTAAGGCCCTTAAATTTATTCATAGCACATTCATAATACTTAATCGCTATTTCCCGCATCAGCAAGGTAGTGCCAGGAAACAGACAAAGAGTGACCCATCCACTCATATACACACACATATACATAGATGCCCAAACATGCACACGTACATACATAAACATAACATATACACACACTCATAAACATGTATACACATGTACATATTCATACTTGCTTGCCTTTATGCATTCCTGTCGCTACCCTGCCACTCAGGAAAACAGTATCTCTGCCCCGCACTCCAGTGAGGTAGCTCCAGAAAACAGAAAAACAGGCCACATTCGTTCACACTCAGTCTCTAGCTGTCATGTGTAATGCACCAAAACCACAGCTCCCTATCCATTTCTAGGCCCCACAGACCTTTCCATGGTTTACCCCAGATGCTTCACATGCGCTGGTTCAGTCCATTGACAGCACGCTGACCCCAGTTTACCACATCATTCCAATTCACTCTATTCCTTGCACACCTCTCACCCTCCTGTAAGTTCAGTCCCCAATTGCTAAAAATCTTTTTCACTCCATCCTTCCACCTCCAATTTAGTCTCCCACCTCTCCTTGTTCCCTTCACCTCTGACACATATATCCTCTTTGTCAATCTCTCCTCACTCATTCTCTCTATATGTCCAAACCACTTCAACACACCCTCTTCTGCTCTCTTAACCACACTCTTTTTATTTCCACACATCTCTCTTACCCTTTCATTACTTACTCGATCAAACCTCCTCACATTTCATATTGTCCTCAAACATTTCATTTCCAACATATCCACCCTCCTCTGTACAACCCTATCTATAGCCCATTCCTTCAAACATATCCATTTTTGCTCTCTGAGATAACGTTCTCTTCTTCCTCATTCTTCATCACTCCCAAAACCTTCAACCCCTCGCCCAACCTGTGACTCACTTCCCCTTCCATGGTTTCCATATATCTAAAACACTTCATTTCCTCCAATTTTTCTCCATTCAAACTTCCATTCCAATTAATTTGTCCCTCAACCATAGTGAACCTAACAACCTTGCTCTTATTCACATTTACTCTCAGCTTTCTCCTTTAACACACTTTTCCAAACTCAGTCACCAATCTCTGCAATTTCTCACCCAAATCAGCCACTAGGGCTGTATCATCAGCGAACAACAACTGACTCACTTCTCAGGACCTTTCATCCACAAGAGACTACATACCTGCCCCTCTCTCCAAAACTCTTGCATTTACCTCCCTAAATATTTAACCCTATCCATATACAAATTAAACAACCAGCTACTCAGCAATGAATCCATCTGGAATGTTCTGAAAAATAGGGAAATTTCAAAATATCACTATCCTAATCACAAAAGCAAAGTTTCAAAGGAATATTAGAAATTTTTTATGCTTTTTAGACAGAATCAATTAGAAAATAACACATTACAAACAAAAAAAAATGTTACACTGTTATGTTAAAAGTTATATACAGGGGAACAGATGCCAACATGCACTGTGCTACATGACATCTTAAAAAGGAATACACATTACTGAGGCAAAAACACATGTACTTTGATGTGTGATGCATCTTATGTTCTTGTGTGCCTTTAATACAGCAATAAATGCTTTACAGTGTCTTTCCATACCTTATGTGCCTCTTTATATGCTTATTAACCCATTCACCTTTATGATAAAACCTGCATTTCTATGTGCTGTGAAGAGTTATATATTATTATTATCATTATTATACTTTGTCGCTGTCTCCTGTGTTAGTGATGTAGCGCAAGGAAACAGAAGAAAGAATGGCCCAACCCACCCACATACACATGTATATACATACACGTCCACACACGCACATATACATACCTATACATCTCAACGTATACATATATATACACACACAGACATATACATATATAAACATGTACATAATTCATAGTCTGCCCTTACTCATTCCCATCACCACCCCGCCACACATGAAATGACAACACCCTCCCCCTGCATGTGCGTGAGGTAGCGCTAGGAAAAGACAACAAAGGCCAAATTCATTCACACTCAGTCTCTAGCTGTCAAGTATAATGCATCGAAACCACAGCTCCCTTTCTACATCCAGGCATCACAAAACTTTCCATGGTTTACCCCAGACGCTTCACATGCCCTGGTTCAATCCAATGACATCACATCGACCCCGGAATACCACATCGTTCCAATTCACTCTATTCCTTGCACGCCTTTCACCCTCCTGCATGTTCAGGCCCCAATCACTCAGAATCTTTTTCACTCCATCCTTTCACCTCCAATTTGGTCTCCCACTTCTCCTCGTTCCCTCCACCTCTGACACATCTATCCTCTTTGTCAATCTTTCCTCACTCATTCTCTCCATGTGACCAAACTATTTCAAAACACCCTCCTCTGTTCTCTCAACCACATTCTTTTTATTACCACACAGCTCTCTTACCCTTTCATTACTTACTTGGTCAAACCACCTCACACCACATATTGTAGTCAAACATCTCATTTCCAGCACATCCACCCTCCTCCACACAACTCTATCTATAGCCTACGCCTCGCAACCATATAACATTGTTGGAACCACTATTCCTTCAAACATACCCATTTTAGCTTTCCAATATTATCTTCTCCACTTCCATACATTTTTCAACGCTCCCCCACCCTATGATTCACTTCCGATTCCATGGTTCCATCCGTTGCCAAATCCACTCCCAGATATCTAAAACACTTAACTTCCTCCAGTTTTTTCTCCATTCAAACTTACCTCCCAATTGACTTGACCCTCAACCCTACTGTACCTAATAACCTTGCTCTTATTCACATTTACTCTCAGCTTTCTCCTTTCACAAACTTTACCAAACTCAGTCACCAGCTTCTGCAGTTTCTCACTGGAATCAGCCACCAGCGTTGTATCATCAGCGAACAACAACTGACTCACTTCCCAAGCTCTCATCCACAACAGACTGCATACTTGCCCCTCTTTCCAAAACTCTTGCATTCACCTCCCTAACAACCTCATCCATAAACAAATTAACCATGGAGACATCACACACCCCTGCCACAAACCATCATTCACTGAGAACCAATCACTTTCCTCTCTTCCTACTCGTACACATGCCTTACATCCTCAATAATAACTTTTCACTGCTTCTAATAACTTGCCTCCCACACCATATATTCTTAATACCTTCCACAGAGCATCTCTATCAACTCTATCATATGCCTTCTCCAGATCCATAAATGCTACAAACAAATCCATTTGCTTTCCTAGGTATTTTTCACATACATTCTTCAATGCAAACACCTGATCCACACATCCTCTACCACTTCTGAAACCACACTGCTCTTCCCCAATCTGATGCTCTGTACATGCCTTCACCCTCTCAATCAAACCCACTGCCTTACCGGCTTTCATCTTCCGCAAAGCACTTACTACCTCTTCTCTGTTTACCAAATCATTCTCCCTAACCCTCTCACTTTGCACACCACCTCGACCAAAACACCCTATATCTGACACTCTATCATCAAACACATTCAACAAACCTTCAAAATACTCACCCCATCTCCTTCTCACATCACCACTACTTGTTATCACCTCCCCATTTGCCCCCTTCACTGATGTTCCCATTTGTTCCCTTGTCTTACGCACTTCATTTACCTCCTTCCTAAACATCTTTTTTTTTTTTTTTTGCTTTGTCGCTGTCTCCCGCGTTTGCGAGGTAGCGCAAGGAAACAGACGAAAGAGATGGCCCATCCCACCCCCATACACAATGTATATACATACACGTCCACACACGCAAATATACATACCTATACATCTCAATGTACACATATATATACATCTTTTTATTCTCCCTAAAATCTAATGATACTCTCTCATCCCAACTCTCATTTGCCCTCTTTTTCACCTCTTGCACCCTTCTCTTGACCTCCTGCCTCTTTCTTTTCTACATCTCCCACTCATTTGCATTTTTTCCCTGCAAAAATCATCCAAATGCCTTTCTCTTATCTTTCACTAATAAACTTACTTCATCCCACCACTCACTACCCTTTTTAATCTGCCCACCTCCCTCGCTTCTCATGCCATGAGCATCTTTTGTATAAGCCATCACTGCTTCCCTAGATGCATCCCATTCCTCCCCCACTCCCCTTACGTTCTCTGTTCTCACCTTTTTCCATTCTGTACTCAATCTCTCCTGGTTCTTCCTCACACAAGTCTCCTTCCCAAGCTCACTTACTCTCACCACTCTCTTCACCCCAACATTCTCTCTTCTTTTCTGATAACCTCTACAAATCTTCACCTTCGCCTCCACAAGATAATGATCAGACATCCCTCCAATTGCACCTCTCAGCACATTAACATCCAAAAGTCTCTCTTTCTCGCACCTATCAATTAACATGTAATCCAATAACGCTCTCTGGCCATCTCTCCTACTTACATACATATACTTATGTATATCTCGCTTTTTAAACCAGGTATTCCCAATCACTAGTCCTTTTTCAGCACACAAATCTACAAGCTCTTCACCATTTCCATTTACAACACTAAACACCCCATGTACACCAATTATTCCCTCAACTGCCACTTTACTCACCTTTGCATTTAAATCACCCATCACTATAACTCGGTCTTGTGCATCAAAACTACTAACACCCTCACTCAGCTGCTCCCAAAACACTTGCCTCTCATGATCTTTCTTCTCATGCCCAGGTGCATATGCACCAATAATCACCCATCTCTCTCCATCCATTTTCAGTTTTACCCATATCAATCTAGAGTGTTCCTTCTCACACTCTATCACATATTCCCACCACTCCTGTTTCAAGAGTAGTGCTACTTCTTCCCTTGCTCTTGTCCTCTCACTAACCAGAGACTTTACTTCCAAGACATTCCCAAACCACTCTTCCCCTTTACCCTTGAGCTTCATTTCACTCAGAGCCAAAACATCCAGGTTCCTTTCCTCAAACATACTACCTATCTCTCCTTCTTTCTCATCTTGGTTACATCCACACACATTTAGACAACCCAATCTGAGCCTTCGAGGAGGATGAGCACTCCTCGCGTGACTCCTTCTTCTGTAATAAAAGTGTACAAATGAAATCGTCAGCTTCCTGTTTGATGTACATGCATCATACAGGATGGAGTGATGGATTGAGGCAATGTCCACCAACACAATCAGTACAACAGGTGGCACATAAATGCTTACAGCAAAAACTAATTTGTGATGCAGTTTTGGTATTAAATTACACTCATTTGTTTACAAATAACTCTTCTACAATACTATATACATGAAACAGTATATATTATAAAAACTTCATCTTTAAAATTGAGTTTGTTTGGATATGTCCCATTGAAGCACTGTAAAGCAACAAAACCTCAAATCTATTACCTCAGCTGGAAGGTAAATCTTTACTGTAATTTTCAATTTGTGACACTGTATTTGCTCTTATGTTTTCTAAAATGCATGTTTGTAAATGATTGCTTTATAATACTGTTTAAACCAAACAGTAAATAGCTTAGGTAATTAAAAACCTAATCAACAACCACTCTGGTTCTCCCTAACAGGGTTTTGTCGCATGAAAACATGTCTCTGACAACCTGAACAAAGAATTCCTGGAAAAATCAGTATCAAACTCTAACATCAATGCATCCCACATGCATTCTCCACATTACAATACTGATATCCCCAGTATAATGACAGTTCTACTATCTATCTATACCTCTGATGCCTCTTCCCTCTGGGAACTTCCATTAAGGGGGTAGCCACAGCAAAAGACTCTACTTATCTCTGTCCTTACATGCTTCCCTCACATACACTATTCCATGTATTCTTCCACCATTTTCCCCCTCTAATACTTTTCCACTCTATTTCATGCGAGAAACTGCAGAAGCTGGTGACTGAGTTCGGTAAAGTGTGTGAATGAAGAAAGTTGAGAGTAAATGTGAATAAGAGCAAGGTTATTAGGTACAGTAGGGTTGAGGGTCAAGTTAATTGGGAGGTAAGTTTGAATGGAGAAAAACTGGAGGAAGTAAAGTGTTTTAGATATCTGGGAGTGGATCTGGCAGCGGATGGAACCATGGAGGCGGAAGTGAGTCATAGGGTGAGGGAGGGGGCGAAAATTCTGGGAGCCTTGAAGAATGTTTGGAAGTTGAGAACATTATCTCGGAAAGCAAAAATGGGTAAGTTTGAAGGAATAGTGGTCCAACAATGTTGTATGGTTGCGAGGCGTGGGCTATGGATAGAGTTGTGCGCAGGAGGGTGGATTTGCTGGAAATGAGATGTTTGAGGACAATATGTGGTGTGAGATGGTTTGATCGAGTAAGCAATGTAAGGGTAAGAGAGATGTAAGGTAATAAAAAGAGTGTGGTTGAGAGAGCAGAAGAGGTGTTTTGAAATGGTTTGGTCACATGGAGAGAATGAGTGAGGAAAGACTGACCAAGAGGATATATGTGTCAGAGGTGGAGGGAACAAGGAGAAGTGGGAGACCAAATTGGGGATGGAAAGATGGAGTGAAAAAGATTTTGAGTGATCAGGGCCTGAACATGCAAGAGGGTGAAAGGCGTGCAAGGAATAGACTGAATTGGAACGATGTGGTATACCGGGGTCGACGTGCTGTCAATGGATTGAACCAAGGCATGTGAAGCGTCTGGGGTAAACCATGGAAAGTTCTGTGGGGCCTGGATGTGGAAAGGGAGCTGTGGTTTCGGTGCATTATTACATGACAGCTAGAGACTGAGTGTGAACGAATGGGGCTTTTGTTGTCTTTTCCTAGCGCTACCTTGCACACATGAGGGGGGAGGGGGTTGTTATTCCATGTGTGGCGGGGTGGCGATGGGAATAAATAAAGGCAGACAGTATGCATTATGTACATGTGTATATATGTATACGTCTGTGTGTGTATATATATGTATACATAGAGATGTATAGGTATGTATATTTGCGTGTGTGGACGTGTATGTATATACATGTGTATGTGGGTGGGTTGGGCCATTCTTTCATCTGTTTCCTTGCGCTACCTCGCTAACGTGGGAGACTGCGACAAAGCAAAATAAATATAATAAATAATATAATCTCCTTGTAAACTACCCATCTTGCATTCTTTTCACACGCCTAAGCCACCTCAAAGTACCACAATTCACCCACTCTACCATTCCACAATTCATTCCCTTTTCATTCCCTGCAATATCACATCTCTCATGCACCCCCTCATTTCTTTCTTCTTTCCATCTAGCCATACCACAAGCTCCTCTCAAACAGCTCATTTCCACAGCCTGGATTCTTGAACTATGTGACTCATTCCATGTCCATATTTTGGCTGCATAGATTAGGAGTGGGAAAACCATGTTGTCCCTTAATCCTTTCTTTACTTCTGTACTCACACGTCTAACCTTCACTATTCTATTAAGGGACCCAATGATTCTTTCTACCCTGTAATGCTCTCTTCCTCATCTCTCCTTCCATATCACCAAACTTACCACAGAAGCTCCAAAATACTTAAATTCTCTCACCTCTTCCAGTCTTCTTCTATTTCTATAACATGGTTTAGTAAACTTTCTTCTTTCATTCTAAAGGGTTTTGCAAAATCTATACTTTCACTGTTTCCTTTCATAAACCATTACTTTACTTTTACTTGCATTCACCTTCAATTGCCCATGCTTACATACATCATAAAAGACCCTTAAAACCTTTTGCAACTCCTCTCACTCTCAGCAAACAACACAGTATTAACCACAAACAGGTTTGTCACTAGCAACCATACCTCACCACCACACTCCATCTATGCACACCCTTTCTCAAGGTTTGCTTTCACCTCTCATCACTCTATCCATATATATGTTAAAAAGCCATGGTGACATCACAGCCCTGCCTCACACCCACTTGTATACCAAAACTTTTGCTCAATTCTCCATCCACTCACTACACCACTGTAACTATCCTTCCCAGAACCCTGGTGATAGTACCTCCATGGTTGGTGTTCGCCTGCCTCCCACTATTACTATGGATAGCAGCCACAATGGCTATAACCTCCATATCCAAGATGGGACCCCTTCTGTCTGTTTTGTTTCAATAATGTGGCAAACTGACAGCTGAATGGTTTTGCTCAAGTGACTGAGTTTACTGCTGATAACTGATAGTAAATCACCAGAAATGAGTTCTTAGATAATTTGACTGAAAAAAAATCCCACATGACACCACCTTTAGTGTGCACTAAATCAAAACAACAGTGATGACATCTGATCTTCATCTAATCATCTTCCTTGGTCAGAAAGTTCAACTGAACTATTTGAAGGAATTTTGGAGGAAATTTTGAATGTGCAAATATCAGCATGGGACAAGTAATCCTTTATGTACATTTCTTGCATTAACTAAACTTAAGATCTCCCATTCAACAGAGCTTTCAGTGCATCCCTAATTTTTCTCCTTTGTATGGCTCTAATTTCAACTTTAGCTTTTCCACAGCCACGCTTACAAAAGTTTCCTACTTCATGCATGACTCTCACCCTCCTGCATGTTCAAGCCCTGAGCACTCAAAGTATTTTGCACTCCAATCTTTAGTCTCTACTGTGGTCTACCCCTACTCCTTGACTCCTCCACTTCTGACACTTAAAGCCTCTCTGTCACCCTCTACTCATTCCCTCAACATATCTAAACCATTTCAATGCACCCTCTTCAGCTCTCTCAACTATGCTTTTCTATTACATCACTTTTCTTTCATCCTATTATATAATCAAATCCTTCACACTACATACTGTCCTTAAAGATTTCATTTCCAATACACCCACCCTCCTTTGTACATTTTCATGGACAACCTTTGCCTTGCATTCATACACCATTGCTGGGACTACTACACCTTCAAACATACCTATTTTCACCACCCTAGCCAGTGACTTCTCTTTCCAAAAATTTGCCAATACCCCCAAAACATTTGCCCCCTCACCTACTCCAAGGTATTTGAAACATACCATTTCCTCTAGGTTTTCTCCATTCAAACTCAACCCCAACTCATCTGTTTCTCTACAATGCTAAAAGTACAAATCTTGCTTTTATTTATATTTACTCTTAATTTCCTCCTTTCAAACACTCTCCTAAACTCATACACCAACTTCTGCACTTTTTCACTCAAATCTGCCATCAGCGCTGTGTTTTCAGAAAACAACTGATTCACTTCTCAGGTTTTCTCATCCCCTACTAATTGCATCCTGCCCCTCTCTCCAAGACTCTTGCATTTACCTCCCTCACCACCCCATCCATAAACAAATTTAAGAGCTATGTTGATATCACACACCCCTGCCACAGACCAACCTTCACCTGGAACCACTCACCCTCTTCTCAACCTAATCACACACATGCTAATCACACACATGCCTACACTCTTCATAAGCACTCCTTACGGCTTCTAGCAGCTTTCTTCTCACACCATACATTCATAAGACCTTTCACTAGGTATCTCTTTAAACTGTTATCATATGCTTTCTTCTGATCCATAAATGACACAAGTCCTTGTTTCTCTAATAATTTCTTACGCATATTCTTTAAAGCATAAATCTGATCCTGAAACTACATTCTTACTCTAATGCTCTATACATGACACCACCCTCTTGATCACCACTCTCCCATACAACTTGTCAGGTACATTCAACACACTTATAACTCTGTAGTTTAAGCACCCACCTTTGTCCCCCTTGCCTTTATACAATGGGACTATACAAGCATTTTGCCAATCCTCAGGCCTCTCCAAGATTCATACATACAATGAAAATACCAGACAACCCATCCTCTTCATTAGAATTTCAACAGCAAAACCCACAATCACTCCACCTGCCCTGCCACATTTCATCCCATGAAAGGCTTTCATGACCTAAGCCAGATACCAATTCATCGGCCAGCCCCGATGGGAGGATGAACAGCTGGGTTGAATTCAGACCAACTGCCATGATCAGGATTCAAGCCTATGCAGGACTGACCCCAGGCAGCAAATGAATGCATCACAGTCAGCAGAACTAACCACTTCATCACAAAGGTCCATCATTGGGATAGTCTTATAATAATAAAAGGGATAGGACTCGCACTCAACTTCTTTGATCACAAGCCAAATGCTGTTAGAAACAGTGTGTTAAAAGCAGAGAATGACTTTCCAACATGAATCTTGGTTAGAGATTAGTTTGATCAATCATAATCATGAAAAATCTAATCCTTACTTCTGGGGCATCTAAGTATATTGGTTCAATCCCAGGCAGCCTATGAAAACACAACTGTCAGCATAACTAACTGCTACATTACGAAGGTCCATTATTGGAATTTTGTCCTATAATCCCAAAGGGAAAAGGACTCTCAACTTTCTCGCTCATATGCCAAATGATGTTTGAAACAAAGTGTGGTAAAAGCTTTTTTTCTTTCTTTCAAACTATTCGCCATTTCCCGCGTTAGCGAGGTAGCGTTAAGAACAGAGGACTGGGCCTTGGAGGGAATATCCTCACCTGGCCCCCTTCTCTGTTCCTTGTTTTGGAAAATTAAAAAAGAAACGAGAGGGGAAGATTTCCAGCTCCCCGCTCCCTCCCCTTCTAGTCGCCTTCTACGACACGCAGGGAATATGTGGGAAGTATTCTTTCTCCCCTATCCCCAGGGATAAAAGCAAATAATGATTTACCAACACAAATCTCAGTTAGAGAGTACCATAAGTTAATCATAAAAAATCAAATACTTACCTTAGGAATATTTTGCTCCTTAATATATTTTGCAAGAACAGTGCCATACTTCTTGCCATTGTCAGTAAGATCAGCATCACCACCTATTCTTCCTAATTTGTTGTGGGAGCTTTCACCATGCTGAGAAAATACCAAAGAGAAAATTCTTTTTTTGAAAGACAATATGTCACCCAAACTTCTAAATTCATAGATTTCATCAACACAGTTCCTGACACATTTCTAGTCACTGAAAAATAATCAAAAGAGTATTATCACATAAAAAGATAAAATCTATTATCATATACCTGCATTTTTTTTTTTTTGAAACTCCTTTAGAGTGAGAAGTTCCTTGATGAGACTGTACACCCTTTCATCAAAAGATATGATATAGTCTTACTGTTGGTGACCTTTCACTTACGGTGTAACCACAAGCAAAATGAGTCCAGAAATGCCTCTAAACTACATAAAGCAGAACTACTTTGAGTAAGAATTACCTGAACTGCATTGGTTTCAGGGAAAGCTATAACACTTCTGTGAGACAGTAGTCTCCCACTGAAACAAGAGATGGATGGATGGATGGATTGTGTGTTCCTGTACTGTTGAAGAGAATCTGATACTGCAACACACAAAAGGCTGGTAAAGAAACTGGACTTCTGGGCAAATATAAGATAGAGACATCTTGATGAGTATGAACGAAGGATACCAGTCAGAGAAATCTTTTTGAAATGGACTTGGTCACCAATGGTGTATAATAGAGCTTGATCTTGGGACTCCTGCTACTCATGATCTATGAACATGACTTTCTAGAGGGACTAGACTCAAATATGTCTGCAGTATATACTAGGATCATGAGAGAAGTAAGGAATAACAAGGATTACTAGGATCATGAGAAAAGTAAGGAATAACAAGGAGTACATCATCTTGTTAACACACACAAACTGCTAGGATCATGAGAGAAGTAAGGAATAACAAGGAATGCATCATCTTGTTAATATACTTACACACACTCCACTCTAAAGTTTGGTTTGACACATGGTTGGTGAAATTCACCTGAATGCAGGCAAAATAATGAAGATGAGACACAGTTACAAAATGCCTTGATACGAATATAATCATGCAGGAGACAAGCTTCAGGAGTCTGTATAGGAGAAGAATCTAGTTGACATTGTATCTAATCTTTCACAAGAATTATAAAAGGAGAAACACTGTTTGCTGCCAATCACTAAGACTGCATTGAAGTATATGGATAAAGGAACTCAGATAGTCACAACTACTTTTTCATACTCATTTGCCACTTTCCCCGGAAGTGAGGTAGCTCCAGGAACAGAGAAAGATTACACCTCAACTGCTTATATCCAATCCCTAACTGTGAAACCACAGCCTCCTATTCACAACCAAGCCCAATGACCTTTCCATGGTTTTCTCTTGCTGCTTCATATACCACAGTTTAGTCAAGTGAAA
Organism: Panulirus ornatus; assembly: GCF_036320965.1. Lineage (NCBI taxonomy): Eukaryota > Metazoa > Arthropoda > Malacostraca > Decapoda > Palinuridae > Panulirus > Panulirus ornatus. The sequence goes on along the minus strand of NC_092245.1, from coordinate 7,183,027 downwards.
ACACATGTAAGTACACCATATTGATGCAATTCACTTTATCCTATGCACATCTTTCACTCTATGGGATTTTCAAGCCTTAAACACTCAAAACCATATTCACTCCATTCTTCCATCTCCACTTTGGTCTCCTCCTTCTCCATGTCCTCTCCACTTCTGACACAAACATCCTCTTTGTTAACCTCTCCTCACTCATTCTCTCCATAGGTACAAACCATTTCAGTACACCCTCTTCAGCTCTCTCAACCATACTCTTCGTATCACCACACATCACTCTTACCCTATCACTTCTTACTTAATCAACCCTCCTCTCACCAAATATTGACCTAAAACACTCTATTTCAAACTTATTAACCACCTTCCATACATTCTCATCTATAGTCCATACCTTGCATCCATATAACATTGTCTAGACTTCTATTTCAAACATACCTATCTTCACCCTCCCAGTCAGTGACCTCTCTTTTCACACATTCCTGAATACTCCCAGGACCTTCAACACCTCACCCACCATATGATTCACCTTATCTTTCATGATTCCATTTGCTGCCATGACCACTCCCAGGTATCTAAACCACTTTACTTCCACCAAGTTTGCTCCAATCAAACTCACACCACAACAAACCTGTGTCTTTGGGCTGATAAACCAAATAACCATGCTTTTATTCACATTCACTCTCAGCTTGTTTCTTTCAAATCTCTCCCAAACTCAGACACCAACTTTAGCAGTTTCTCACTTGAGTCTACAGCTGTGACATCAGCAAAGAACTGATTTACTTCCCAACCCCCCTATCCCACCCTAAACAGACTGCATATCTGCCCCTCTTCTTCTTTCCAAGTCCCTTACTTACCTCCCTCTCAACCCCATTCATAAACAAATTAAACAAGTTTAGTGACATCCCACATCACTGCCACAGACCCATTTTCACCTGGAACTACTCATCCTCCTCTGTAGCTACTCATACACATGTCTTACTCTCTTAATATAAACTCCTTACTGCTTCTAATAGCTTTCCTCCCACACCATAAATTTGTAAAACCTTCTACAAAGCATCTCTATCAACCCAATCATATGGCTTCAAGAATTTTAGAGGATGTGAAAAATCAGGTACTTTCTCTACATGTGGTTAACACTTAGAGAAACAGAAGATTTACATGGCATTTATGGATCTGGAAAAAGCATATGACAGGGTTGATAGACATGGTTTGTGGAAAAGAGTAGAAGTATGTACCACAGGGTATAGAGTAGGGTGAGTGGGTGCAGGTGAAGGTGGGTCTGTGGCAGGGTTGTGTGATGTCATCAAAGCTGTCTTATCTTTTTATGGATGGGGTGGTAAGGGAGGTGTATGCAAGAGTCTCTGAAAGAGGAGACAGTATGCAGTCTCCTGGGATGGTATGGGATTGGGAGGTAAGTCAGTTGCTGTTTGCTGGAGGTAAATTTGCTGGTGGTAAATTTGAGTAAAGACTGCAAAAACTAGTTTCTGGGTTTGAGAAAGCATGTAAAAGGAGAATGTTGAGAATAAATGTAAATAAAAGAAAAGGTTATTGCGTTTAGCAGTAAAAAAGAGAGGTTATTTGAAGCGTAAATTTGAATCTCGAGAACATGGAGTAAGTGAAGGGTTTTAGATACCTGGGAGTAGATATGGGGGTGAATGGAACCATGGGAGCTGAAGTGAGCCAAAGGGTGGGTGGGGGGGACAAAGTTCATGGGTGAATTGAGGAATGTGTGGAAAGAGAGGTCACTGTCTTCAAGGGCACAGATGGGTATGTTTGATGGTATAGTAGTTCCATCAGTGTTATATGGATATGAGGCATGGGTCTTAAACAAAATTGTACAGTATAGGGTGAGTATAATTACCTATTTGTACTGTATGGGGAGAGAGTTTTACACTAATGGGGCCTCATCTCTTGAATATTCTTTACAATTATACATATTAAATTTATGTAAGGTGTCTACTATATTCAACACATCCTCAGTCATTCTGTTCAATTCATCCTCCACTTATATACTATAAAAGTACCTTACATCCTTCTTCAGTTTATCGTTGAATTTCATGATATGGCTTCTGGTTGCTCTGTCCCTACATCTGCCTTAAAAACTTAAAGGTTGTGATCAGATTACCCCACACTCTTCTCTCTTCCAGGGTGGGTGGGCATATCTAAAGCTTTTCACCTTTTTCCAATCGCTTGGTTCTCTTAATTCTGGGACCATCTTTATTGCCCTCGTCTGGAACTTTTCTATCAGCTCTTTGTGCTTCTTTAGATGTGGTGAACAAAACTGAAAGGCATATTCTAGTTTTGGCCTTCTGCAAGATATGAACAGCTTGCTAAATATTTCCTTTCTCATGTGCTTGAAAGCTATCCTGATATTTGCCAGAAGACAGTTTGTCTCCTTTACTATTTTCCTAATATGGAGCTCTGGAGACAGGTTAGGAACAATGTCAACTTTCAAGTCCTCTTCACAGACAGAATTCTGAAGCTTATATCTTGGTACACAATAGGTCCTTCTTTCACTTTGTCTCATCCTCAATGCTTTACATTTGATCGGATTAAATTTCAACCTGTTAGCCAATGCAATTTTCCACACTTTTCACTTCCCTTATATCTTTTGCATCATCTATCAATATACTTAGTTAAGAGTTCATACCCTCAGGTACACAGATCAAGGAGAGTAGTAAAGGCCCCAAAACAGAACCCCGTGGAGCTCCACTGGTGACCTTAACCCATTTAAAGGGGACTTCTGTAACATCTGTCCTTTGTTCTCTTCCTCTAAGATAATCTTCTGGCCTTCAAAGGAGTCTCCCCCTTATTTCTGCCTGATATTCAATTTTCTTCATCAGCCTCCCATGCGGTACAGTGTAAAATGCTTTCTGGCAGTCCAGAAAAGAACAAACTACCAAGCCTTCATTTTTGTCGAGGACAGAGCTCACTCTCCCACAGAAGTCAAAGAGGTTTGTTACACATAACCTCCTTTCCCTAAAGCCAAGTTGCCTCTCACTTAGGTAATTTCTCCTCCATAGAAAGTCATCTATTTGCTTTCTTATAATCTTTTCCAGTACTTTACACACCATGCCAAAAGGGAGACTGGTATGTAGTTTGCAGTTCTCAGTCTTCTTTCTTATAGATGGATATGATGTATGCCCTTCCCTTCTTCAGTGGGACTTTTATGTTTCTCTAGCAACATCTTAAGCAGTATTTAAAGAGGTCCTGTTAAATGCATTTGCATACATCTTCTTCATATATGGAGAAATTTCATCAGGATCATGAGATCTGTTTGGATTAAGACAGTTTAGTCTTCTGTAAATTTCTTTTTTGATGTTGAAGGCTCCAGTCACAGACAAAAGTACACATCAAGGCCGGGCCTTAATTGAAATATAGAGAAAATTACGAAACAGAAAAAGAAAAGACAAGGAAAGTGTTTACAAATTTTGGATGAAGTGAAAGACCTGTCTTTTGGAATGAGCCGGATCATAGTTATTGAGGAAAAGGTAGAGTTCCAAAGCTTTGACGTGTAGGGAAAGAAAGGTATCAAAATAGCCGACCCTTAAGTTGCTGATGACCACACAATAACCATGTGATGCAGCATCTTGCTGGGTACTGCTTAGTCTAGCTAGTGGTGGGGGCATACAAGCAGCCAACTCTCAGGAGCAAAAGTGAACCAAAATTGCAGCATAGGGCAAGGAGATCAAGTTTGGAAGTTAGCCTGGGATATTTCATAAGTCAGATTCCTTTTGACTCAACTCTGTCAAGTAAGCATACAAAGATAGAATCACCCCACATGTGGGAGCAGGACTCCGGACAAGGACTAATCAATCCCTTGTATAAGTGGAGGAACTGTTCAGAGGAGAAGTTTTGACATGCAAACAGGACACCCAATATCTTAAGAGGCAGACTCAGCTACTCCTGTAATGTGGGGTTTCTAAAGAGTGGATGTTACGGTAATACCAAGTATGTTCATTGAGTTATGAGGGGGAATTACAGAACCATCAAAGGAAAGACAAGACTTGTGAAGAGTTTTTGATAGAGATTTGTAGAAACTGGGTCTTGGAGGCATTAACTATAAAAAGACTTTGCCTATCCCACTGAGATAACCTGTCTGAGTTTATTGAGGAAGCTGTGTCAAGATGAGATGCAAAATGAGTGAGAGAAGAGGGAGCAAACTGAAGGATGTGGATGAATGCAGAGTTAAGCTGTCAGAGTGCAATGGATTATTTGTAAAGGAGAGGAAACCATTGAATATAAGGAGAAAAAGTGTAGGGGAGGGAACAGAACCATGAAGGACACCACTGTTGATGGAGAAAAGGGGGTAGGCTAATCCATCAATGATGAAAGAGACAGATCAACCAGAGAAGAAGCTAGATATGAAGAAGCAAAGTGAGGGAAGGAAACAAAAAGAGGGGAGCTTAGAGATGAGACTCTGATGCTACACACTGTTAAAAGCCTTAGATATGTCATGGGCAACTACATATGACTCCCCAAAATCTAGATATCTCAATGTTTTCTAAAGTCTCCTCCCCATCCTATATCATTAGTGACAAGGATATACAAGTTGTACCTCTATAATCCAGCGCTCCATGGTCCAACATGTTTTGAATCTGCCGCTGTTAGTTTGTGGATCTGCCACCAGGAAGACATTGTTGGGAGCACTATGGTGCCAATATCTCTTTACAATGCAGCTGAGCTAATCAAGAGTCCTGTTAATTTCTTATATTCAGTTCTATGCTGAAAATGAAAGCCAAAAATGTTTAAAGTTTTGGAAAACTTTGAAAAATGCCAAGAGTACAGAATTACTGTGCACTTGTAAAGTGGCTTAAGCTCCAACATAATGAACGTGTATGCATTTCTGGGGAGAAGCTTATCAAGCATGCCAAGGTTTTTCATAGAGAACTAAAGCTAGACAATGACTGTGAATATCTGCATGGATGGTTACACAAATGTAAGAGCAGATGAGGAATTTCAGCACATAGCGTGTACGGAGAGAAGCATAGTACTGACATGGAAGCATGTAGTGTAAGGTTGTATTAAAAGAACTGATAAAAACTCCAATTCTCTCTCAAACAACCAACAGCATTATGTACAGGGCAAGAGTGTGAGAGCTGGCTGCCTGGATGGTACTGACGCAATGCGGGCTGGCTGTTCTGAAGTTAACATTAAAACAACAATAGTAACAAGAGTTGATCAAAGCCAACTACCAATTAGTGGAAGAGGAAAAATTAGCCCCAGAACAAGTATATAATGATAATGAATCTGCCCTGCATTGGCACTGTATGCCATGAAAAACCCTTGCCCAAGATACTGAAGAGTCTCCATCTGGGGATACCTCTGATGTAAACCACTGTAATAATAAAGACCTTGTTTGAAAGATTCAATGGTAGGGAATATGTTTATATGAGGGATTCCCTTAGGGGTCACTTTCTGTTTTCTGGCATTTTCTGTGGTCCAGCACTGGCCAGGTCCCAAGGTAGCCGGATGAAAGAGGTTCAACCTGCAGTGACTTCCACATGAAAACACTTTTGTATGTGTAATTCAAATCTTTATATATCCTTTTATCATTCTCAACTGTTTTTCCCTCTGAACCCCTTAATATGATTATTTGCTATTTAACTGGCAATCTACTTCTGACTAATTTATGCAAAAAAGTTTTGGATTTTCACGTGTCTTGTCCACAAAATTTGTTTCAAAATTTTTGATCCACCTTTCTTATCCTGTTCTACTTGTTCCTTGATCTCTTATATCTTGCATAGGCTGGCTGGTTGGAGTTTCAACTATATCTTCACCACAGCACATCTCGAAGCTCCCAAGCTTTTGGATATCTTTGATTAAACCATTCTTCCCTCCTCCTTAATTTTTCCTCTGTATTTGAGGCTAAAAGTACACATGTTCCTACTGCAATGTAAATTTCACATAACCTTTCATCACAATACGCTTGTTCCTAAACTCCTTATTCCAAAAAATGCTACAACAGAAATTATGAAGTTCTGTATAGTTTCTAAGATTACATCTCCTCAAGTTCTGTCTCATCTCTGCTGTTTTAATTTCCTCATTTTCCATATAATCAAACTTAAGCATTACGTGATCATTTTTTCCAAGTGGTGTATCATATATGATATTCTTATCATCCATGCTAGTTTGTGTGAAGAAAAGATCTCGTAATGTGGGTGAATCAGACTTTCTCATCCTAGTATGTATGATATTTTTATCTTCCATGCTAGTCTATGTGAAGAAAAGATCTAGTAATTAGGGTGAATCAGTCCCTCTCATCATTTGTGTTCACTAACAGGCTGGTATAGGAGGTTTCCTGTGCACACTCTAGAAAACTGTCTCCATGACTCCCTGTCACCATGAGAATCCAGATCCCACCAGTCTATCTCCTTATAAATGATATCTACCTTTATCAATACTTTGCCTTCTCTGGGAAGTGCATGTTTCACAGTTTCACATAACACCCTGATTATTCTTTCATTGATGTCACTGTAAATCTGTTCTGGTTTGTTAAAATTCTTTGGAAGATCATTTGTTATCAACATCAATATGCACTTCTTTTCTAAAGTTACACTTCCCATTATGTATTGTCTAGATAAGCCATCTGCTACTGTTTCCTCAAACTTAAAGTTATCTCTCATTAGGAAAGCCAAAACCTCCTCTTCTTTTGTCTTCCCTTTCCTTCCTTACTATCATGACTCTCCTGAACAAAAGAGGTGAAATAGCATCTCATCTGTGAGTTTTGTTTCCATAATTCCATCAACATCAGAAGCATTTCCCTTATGTGATCCTCAAATTCCAGGTTTATAACATGCTCTACTATTCCATCACCATTTGTATACAATAGTTTCAGTCTACCATTATCATTACGTCTTAATATTTCTTACTACTCTAAAGCACCGGTGTGTCTGTCTGTCTGTCTGCCTCTCTCTCTCTCTCTCTCTCTCTCCCCCCTCCTCTTGCCTCATTTTGCATCATCTGTTTTTGTCTTCTGACTGTCTCCTGCGCTTTTTGTCTCTTTCCTTGCTCTCTCACACTGAATTCCACCTTGTTTATGAGTTTCTTGGACTTTCTCAGTATCTCCTGGCTAGATGACTCCAAATTAAAAGTAACCATTATTGATTGTCCCTTCATATCTTGATTTTAACTACCAATCCTATATTTTTCATTTATCAAAGAGACTGCATCTGGTAACTCTAATACATCTATTAATCCTTTATCATACCATTCTCCTTTTGTTTCCCTTTTCCTCTTTATTTGGTTATGTTTTTCATCTATTCCAAAGTAAAATAATCAAAGATCTACATCTGCCCGAGCTCCTGGTTAACTAATCTTTCTAATTAACATGCCATTCACATGCTGCTATGTCCATCAGTTTTGGTTCAACAACTTCTACGTCCCCGGCTTTATAAATTCTGATGCTAGTTCTGACTCTAGCAGGGCATATCACTCTATCTAAAGCTTCACTTAGAGCCCTGGGCACCTCAGTTTCAGTGTTCCTGAGTTGAAAATGAAATGTGTGAGGACAATAGGTGGTATAAGGAAAGTTGATCACATAAATGATAGGGTATAGTGAGGCATGGCAGTAGGAGCAGTATGAGAGCTGCAAAGGGCTTGATGAAATGGTTTGGACATATGGAGTGGATGGATGAGGAATGGATGGCAAAGATAATATACCTTCAGATGTGGAGGGAGCAAAAAAAAAAGGGACAAAGGGACAACCATGGAGGTGGTGGAAGGATGGAGTGAGAGTTGCTTTGAAAACTCAAGATCCTAAACATGAAGAAAGTGGCATGCAAGGGGGATAGACCATATTGAAGAAATGTGGCTTACAGGGGATGATGTGCTGTCAATGGGCTGAACCAGGGCATGTAAATGGTCAGGAGAAACTACAGAAAGGTCTCAGGGGCCTCACTGTGGATGGTGTTTCTGGTTTCAGTGCATTAGATGTAACAGTTGGTTAATGGATGAGAGCATATGAGGTCCTATCTTTGCTGCTACTAGCACTATCTCACTGGCATGGAAAATAGTGAACATGTATAAGAAAAAATATGAATAACTTCTGTAAAGATATCACATACATATATGCAAAAGGAAGGACTTTGGTAATGGCATCAATATCTACACAAACTGTAATTCCTCCCTCTTTCATGCCCTGAGGGGAACTGAACATGTTATGAACTGTGAGGGAAATTCAGCACTCATATGCCCCATCTTTCATACCCCTAACTAGAACATAGCCTTGGAATTGTAGCCAGAAATTTCAATTCTTATATATATGGGTGGAAAAGTTACATGGTAGTGTATGGAGAGAGAGAGAGAGAGAGAGAGAGAGAGAGAGAGAGAGAGAGAGAGAGAGAGAGAGAGAGAGAGAGAGAGAGAGAGAGAGAGAGAGAGAGAGAGAGCATGTTGAAGGATGCAAAAACTAACTATATATATATATATTTTTTTTTTTTTGCTTTGTCGCTGTCTCCCGCGTTTGCGAGGTAGCGCAAGGAAACAGACGAAAGAAATGGCCCAACCCACCCCCATACACATGCCTTGATTCAATCCACTGACAGCACGTCAACCCCGGTATACCACATCGCTCCAATTCACTCTATTCTTTGCCCTCCTTTCACCCTCCTGCATGTTCAGGCCCCGATCACACAAAATCTTTTTCACTCCATCTTTCCACCTCCATTTTGGTCTCCCTCTTCTCCTCGTTCCCTCCACCTCCGACACATATATCCTCTTGGTCAATATTTCCTCACTCATTCTCTCCATGTGACCAAACCATTTCAAAACACCCTCTTCTGCTCTCTCAACCACGCTCTTTTTATTTCCACACATCTCTCTTACCCTTACTGTTACTTACTCGATCAAACCACCTCACACCACACATTGTCCTCAAACATCTCATTTCCAGCACATCCATCCTCCTGCGCACAACTCTATCCGTAGTCCGCGCCTCGCAACCATACAACATTGTTGGAACCACTATTCCTTCAAACATACCCATTTATATATATATATATATATATATATATATATATATATATATATATAATCCCTGGGGATAGGGGATGAAGAATACTTCCCACGTATTCCCTGCGTGTTGTAGAAGGCGACTAAAAGGGGAGGGAGCGGGAGGCTGGAAATCCTCCCCTCTCATTTATTTTTTCTTTTTTTTAATTTTCCAAAGGAAGGAACAGAGGGGGGCAGGTGAGGATATTCCACAAAGGCCCAGTCCTCTGTTCTTAACGCTACCTCGCTAATGCGGGAAATGGTGGATAGTTTAAAAGAATAAGAAAACGAATATATATATATATATATATATATATATTCATTATATTTTTATTTTGCTTTGTCGTTGTCTCCCCCATTTGCAAGGTAGCGCAAGGAAACAGAAGAAAGAAATGGCCCAACCCACCCCCATACACATGTATATACACACACGTCCACACACGCAAACCTACACACCCATACATCTCAATGTACACATATATATACACACACGGACACATACATATATACCCATGCACACAATTCACACTGCCTGCCTTTATTCATTCCCATCGCCACCTCGCCACACATGGAATACCATCCCCCTCCCCCTCATGTGTGTGAGGTAGCGCTAGGAAAAGATAACAAAGGCCCCATTCGTTCACACTCAGTCTCCAGCTGTCATGCAATAATGCCCGAAACCACAGCTCCCTTTCCACATCCAGGCCCCACACAACTTTCCATGGTTTACCCCAGACGCTTCATATGCCCTGATTCAATCCAATGACAGCACGTCAACCCCGGTATACCACATCGATCCAATTCACTCTATTCCTTGACCGCCTTTCACCCTCGTGCATGTTCAGGCCCCGATCACTCAAAATCTTTTTCACTCCATCTTTCCACCTCCAATTTGGTCTCCCACTTCTCCTTATTCCCTCCACCTCTGACACATATATCCTCTTGGTCAATCTTTCCTCACTCATTCTCTCCATGTGCCCAAACCATTTCAAAACACCCTCTTCTGCTCTCTCAACCACACTCTTTTTATTTCCACACATCTCTCTTACCCTTACATTACTTACTCGATCAAACCACCTCACACTACACATTGTCCTCAAACATCTCATTTCCAGCACATCCACCCTCCTGCGCACAACTCTATCCATAGCCCACGCCTCGCAACCATACAACATTGTTGGAACCACTATTCCTTCAAACATACCCAATTTTGCTTTCCGAGATAATGTTCTCGACTTCCACACATTCTTCAATGCTCCCAGGATTTTCGCCCCCTCCCCCACCCTATGATTCACTTCCGCTTTAATGGTTCCATCCGCTGCCAGATCCACTCCCAGATATCTAAAACACTTTACTTCCTCCAGTTTTTCTCCATTCAAACTTACCTCCCAATTGACTTGACCCTTAACCCAGACTGTACCTAATAACCTTGCTCTTATTCACATTCCCTCTTAACTTTCTTCTTTCACACACTTTACCAAACTCAGTCACCAGCTTCTGCAGTTTCTCACATGAATCAGCCACCAGCGCTGTATCATCAGCGAACAACAACTGACTCACTTCCCAAGCTCTCTCATCCACAACAGACTTCATACCTGCCTCTCTCTCCAAAACTCTTGCATTCACCTCCCTAACAACCCGATTCATAAACAAATCAAACAACCATGGAGATATCACACACCCCTGCCGCAAACCTACATTCACTGAGATCCAATCACTTTCCTCTCTTCCTACACGTACACATGCCTTACATCCTCGATTTAAACTTTTCAATGCTTCTAACAACTTGCCTCCCACACCATATATTCTTAATACCTTCCACAGAGCATCTCTATTAACTCTATCATATGCCTTCTCCAGATCCATAAATGCTACATACAAATCCATTTGCTTTTCTAAGCATTTCTCACATACATTCTTCAAAGCAAACACCTGATCCACACATTCTCTACCTCTCTCTCTCTCTCTCTCTCTCTCTATATATATATATATATATATATATATATATATATTTTTATTATACTTTGTCGCTGTCTCCCGCGTTTGCGAGGTAGCAAACATGTATATACACGTCCACACAAGCAAATATACATACCTACACAGCTTTCCATGGTTTACCCCAGACGCTTCACATGCCCTGATTCAATCCACTGACAGCACGTCAACCCCGGTATACCACATTGATCCAATTCACTCTATTCCTTGCCCTCCTTTCACCCTCCTTCATGTTCAGGCCCCGATCACACAATATTTTTAACTCCATCTTTCCACCTCCAATTTGGTCTCCCACTTCTCCTTGTTCCCTCCACCTAAGACACATATATCCTCTTGGTCAATCTTTCCTCACTCATTCTCTCCATGTGCCAAAACCATTTCAAAACACCCTCTTCTGCTCTCTCAACCACGCTCTTTTTATTTCCACACATCTCCCTTACCCTTACGTTACTTACTCGATCAAACCACCTCACACCACACATTGTCCTCAAACATCTCATTTCCAGCACATCCATCCTCCTGTGCACAACTCTATCCATAGTCTATGCCTCGCAACCATACAAAATGTATATCTTGCTTTTTAAACCAGGTATTCCCAATCATCAGTCCTTTTTCAGCACATAAATCTACAAGCTCTTCACCATTTCCATTTACAACACTGAACACCCCATGTATACCAATTATTCCCTCAACTGCCACATTACTCACCTTTGCATTCAAATCACCCATCACTATAACCCGGTCTCGTGCACCAAAACCACTAACACACTCATTCAGCTGCTCCCAAAACACTTGCCTCTCATGATCTTTCTTCTCATGCCCAGGTGCATATGCACCAATAATCACCCACCTCTCTCCATCAACTTTCAGTTTTACCCATATTAATTGAGAATTTACTTTCTTACATTCTATCACATACTCCCACAACTCCTGTTTCAGGAGTATTGCTACTCCTTCCCTTGCTCTTGTCCTCTCACTAACCCCTGACTTTACTCCCCAGACATTCCCAAACCACTCTTCCCCTTTACCCTTGAGCTTCGTTTCACTCAGAGCCAAAACATCCAGGTTCCTTTCCTCAAACATACTACCTATCTCTCCTTTTTTCACATCTTGGTTACATCCACACACATTTAGGCACCCCACTCTGAGCCTTCGAGGAGGATGAGCACTCCCCGCGTGACTCCTTCTTCTGTTTCCCATTTTAGATATTTAATACAAGGAGGGGAGGATTTCTGGCCCCCCACTCCCGTCCCCTCTAGTCACTTTCTACGACACGCGAGGAATACGTGGGAAGTATTCTTTCACCCCTATCCCCAGGGATAATATACATATATAAATACATATACACATACACACACATACACATACATACGCACATATACACACACACACACATACATATATATACATATGAAAAATGTAAGAAACAATTTAGAAAACTGAAACTTCTAGCTTGAAATGAATGAAAAAATGAATGTCACAATATATGTATATATATATATATATATATATATATATATATATATATTTTTTTTTGTTTTGTCGCTGTCTCCCACGTTTGCGAGGTAGCGCAAGGAAACAGACGAAAGAAATGGCCCAACCCACCCCCATACACATGTATATACATACGTCCACACACGCAAATGTACATACCTACACAGACGCAAACATGTATATACACGTAGCAAACATGTATATACACGTCCACACAAGCAAATATACATA